>NC_081418.1:9175912-9475912 GCF_949786415.1 Peromyscus eremicus | reverse complement strand
CACTTAGAGCTGGGCTTCAAAGTTTTCTGCTCAAGAAGGGATCATGGGGATGCAGTGATGTTCCTTTGTAAAGGATCTAGCTCTTGGTTTACTCTCCTGTTGCTTTGAGCCATCCCTAAATCAAAGTCATTTCGGGTAATGAAAGAGCTTTGGGGGGATTTCTAAGTGACAGGTACCATTACTAATAAATTGCCTCAGAATGTAAAAATGTGACCCTTCAGGTGGTTCAGCCACATTGTTTGCAAACTGTGACCGAGTATCAGATTCCTGCTCTTTGGTTAAGCTCTCACCATGGAACAATATAGGTCCACTCTTTAGTGCTTTAACATTGATTGTGAGGCTCATAATTAGAGTTTGAGCTTCAGATGAATGGAGAAAAATGTGCTATGCAATTGGCTGTAACCAATCTGACCCTACTTGACCCACACTCCTTCAAAACCCGTGGCCTCCTGCAGCCTGGTGCCTGATCTTTGTGTAGGCAACACTGCCTCCCCAGCAGCCTTTTCATCAGCCGCCTCTTCCAGCCATTACTGCTTTGTGGCTTCATCAAGGCCTGGTTCATTTTGAGCTGTCATAAATTGCATCTGGGAGTTCAAAGTTCACACAAAATAGTAAGAAAAAGAACAATGGGTTATCTCAGAACAAGTAATGAAACACTTTGTAGAACTTTGTAAAAATCACCTACTTATTTTAAAATAAATATACATTTAAATTAGGAATGGCCACGAAAGAATGGAATAATAAAAAAGGAAAGCATCCACTTATAATACTTGAAACTACAAACATTCAGTTTCAAAAGTTGCTTTTAATTCATCAAAGTCTTGTTCACAAGTGGCCCATGACATTTTATCAAAAGAAAGAAGGAAAGTAACCTGGATGTAAAATGTTATCTATCTCTCTTAATGCAACTGTTTCATGTTGACACAGAAGAAAAAATTAAAAAGGAATTAAAAAATTAAAAAAGGATATAAGGACAGACAGTATTTTTTTTTTCAGTGAAATCTGTCGATATGTCATTGAAATTTAGGATTTTTTTAAATCTGAGCTCACTCCTCTTTGTCCCGTTGACCTGTTTTAGTGGCAGTGTAAATATCATCACATCCAGACAGCAATATTTAAAGAGCAGATGCACATCATCAGTCTAATTCTTTGTCAAGTAGATTTAATATGACAGAGCAATTTGGCTAACAGTTTGTAAACATAGCTATGGAAACAACAAGATATATGATCACGAATACAGTGTAATTATTAACAAAAGACACTTTGCATTCCAACATCCAGGAAGGAGAAATCCTTTCTGACAATAAAATGTCCTGTTATATCCCATTCAGATTCGTATCCAGTGACGGAGTTTTCTACTGTATCTTTCACAGGCAGGTATTAAATAGAAATGCATAATCACAATCATCTTCATACAAAATGTCAAGAGATATGTAGTCAGTCTTTTCTCCTTTCATTAACTCTCTGCATCTCTGCCTCTGTTTTCCTTCTACCTGTGGGTTCTGGACATGGAACTTAGGTTGTCAGGCTTAGCAACAGATATGTTTACCCAGAGAGCCAGTACCTCACTACACTTTGATGTTTTAGATATGGTGAGACTTTGAAGGTCTCATAAGTGGACACCCACACAATCTGTCCACCGTATATATGCCATACACAAATATACACCATAGGAACACATGTGAATACACTGGCAGTTGTATCCTGCTGTGGGATGGTCTGTATGTCAAGTGTGTTGCTGATTGGTCAGTAAATAAATCACTGATTGGCCATTGGCTAGGCAGGAAATATAGGCGGGACAAGGAAAAGAATTCTGGGAAGTGGAAGGTTGAGAGAGAGACACTGCCAGCCGCCATCAGGACAAGGAAGATGTAAGGTACCAGTAAGCCATGAGCCATGTGGCAAAATAAAGATTAATAGAAATGGGCTAAATATAAGAGTAAGAGCTAGACAATAACAGGCCTGAGCTAATGGCCAAGCAGTTTAAATAATGTAAGAGTCTATGTGTTTATTTTATAAATGGGCTCTGGGACTGGTGGGACTTGGTGGCGGGAGCTGGAGAGAAATTCTCCAGCAACAAATGGCGCCCAACGTGGGGCACGAGTTTCCACCTAAAAACTTAGAAAAAAAGATTCTAAAACGGACCTAAAACAGCTTCCTAATTGTCTCTCTCAAATAAGCGGCAGCTGCCGGTTTGAGCTACTGGTGGGTTCCTAGTGTGCGCTCTCAACCTGCAGTATGGTGGGAATGAGGCCTCTGCAAGTAGCACATTAAACTGTGTGGTGAATTTAGCCTTTGCTAGTACAAAACAAAAAAAGAGGTTTCTGGGCTACACGCTACTTTGGTAAAAGTGTAGACCCACTATTTCTGAGAGTTATGGCTCCCAGAGCTGGCGGAAAGCGGCCCGCCGCCATGTTGGGAAGCTGAAATGGGCGGAGCCAGCAGCCACTGCGCCGTTTCAGGCTTAGAAGGCTGCAATTTAAAGCAATAGGCTCAAGCTAATATAAAAAAATAAGCCACGTAAAGATGGCTACCACACAGAGAATCTGGATTATGTTCTCTTTGATATTCGTAACTGCAGAAAAACATTTGATTGTAAAAGCTGTTGAGTTATGCCAAAATGTATATTTTAAAGGTACCTTGACTTCAAAATTTGGATATAAGGATATGTTGCTTTGGAAAAGAGTCTCTGCTCTTGTTTCCACAGAAAGCCAGAGACTATGGATTTGTTCCAGATTAAGATACATCAGGTTTGACCAGCCAAGACCCCCTGAAAGGTCTCCAATGACACCATGGCCCAGATGATTCAACATCCAGAATGGTTTCAAATCAACTGGCTCAGATATACAGCCTCACGGACTACTCCATGATCCTAAAATTTTCTTTCTGTCTCCAGAAGATACAGCGCCCCCCTCCAGCAGGAAGTAGTAAGAGAAGCTACGCCCAAATTCCCAAATATACCAACTGGCTTTAGTGATGGAATTGGCTCACTCCCCCTCTAAACCCAGACATATTGCTCAAAGAAAAAAAAAATGGTTAAGAGATTCTTATGTCCCAAATCAGAAGAGCCCTCTGGTGTGGGACAGAGAAAAAACAATATTTTTATTTAAATCAGGTTGATTATAAATACAATCTCTTTCTAAAGAAAAAAAGGGGATAGTTTAGATATGATAGGATGAAAGGGTAGATTAATGAACCTACTTTTAAAGAGTAACAACTTGTTTAAAATGTTTTACATTGCTACAGATTTTAGTTTATTGATACAAATTTAAACTTAATTTTGTTTTACTGTATATATATTTCTATTCTTGTTTGAGGTATTATGTTTATGTAACTCATTTAAAATTATAATGGATAATTAAAAAATAGATTAATAATTAGTCATCTATGATAATCATATTTGTAGCCATGTTAGTTAAGTCTTCTAGGTATACATAGTTATATTTCAGATAGATAGGTAGTCTTCAAACACTTCAAAGACCTACAGAATATGGCATTTAAAATGTTTTAAAAATTTAGACTTTTTGGACAGTGAGACATGTCTGCTCCTGACAGCACCGATTTACTTCAGAGAGGAGGATGGGCATCGAAGACACTCCATACGGAGTTTATCTTCACCTTGACAAAAATAGCCATTTGGGCAAGAAACTGTTCTTGCCTGGACTGCCTGATCAACTGGACATGCAGGACCCATACAAAGGTGACCACTGAACTTTGCTTGACAAAATGGTCCTTCAGGTTCCTGCTTTGCAGAGAAAACTGCCAGACATTCTACAGGACACAGAGAAAAGTGAATAAGAGACTCTAGGCCTGTGGGCTGAAGACAGATGCCCCAACCTTACAAGAGAACTTTGAATGACTGTCCAGGCTGTCAGCTGTCTCTGTCTACCCTACAAGACTCCTAAAAGTTGCTTATATCCTTCTCCATTTCTCAGGTAGTAGTATATCCTTCTGAGGTCTTTGATGTGGTTAAAGACTAGATACTTACAATTTTCCTTAGTTATAATAAAAGATAAGTTAGATATAAAACCTTAAACTTACAAATATAAGATAGATAGGATCTCTTCTTTAATATTGTAACTGTAATTCTTGCTTGATAATTGTTTTGTTATATGTAATTTTACTATGTTAAAGTTAAAACCTTCCTTTTTAAGAAAAGAAAAGGGGAAGTGCTGTGGGATGGTCTGTATGTCAAGTGTGTTGCTGATTGGTCAGTAAATAAATCACTGATTGGCCATTGGCTAGGCAGGAAATATAGGCGGGACAAGGAAAAGAATTCTGGGAAGTGGAAGGTTGAGAGAGAGACACTGCCAGCCGCCATCAGGACAAGGAAGATGTAAGGTACCAGTAAGCCATGAGCCATGTGGCAAAATAAAGATTAATAGAAATGGGCTAAATATAAGAGTAAGAGCTAGACAATAACAGGCCTGAGCTAATGGCCAAGCAGTTTAAATAATGTAAGAGTCTATGTGTTTATTTTATAAATGGGCTCTGGGACTGGTGGGACTTGGTGGCGGGAGCTGGAGAGAAATTCTCCAGCAACAAATGGCGCCCAACGTGGGGCACGAGTTTCCACCTAAAAACTTAGAAAAAAAGATTCTAAAACGGACCTAAAACAGCTTCCTAATTGTCTCTCTCAAATAAGCGGCAGCTGCCGGTTTGAGCTACTGGTGGGTTCCTAGTGTGCGCTCTCAACCTGCAGTATGGTGGGAATGAGGCCTCTGCAAGTAGCACATTAAACTGTGTGGTGAATTTAGCCTTTGCTAGTACAAAACAAAAAAAGAGGTTTCTGGGCTACACGCTACTTTGGTAAAAGTGTAGACCCACTATTTCTGAGAGTTATGGCTCCCAGAGCTGGCGGAAAGCGGCCCGCCGCCATGTTGGGAAGCTGAAATGGGCGGAGCCAGCAGCCACTGCGCCGTTTCAGGCTTAGAAGGCTGCAATTTAAAGCAATAGGCTCAAGCTAATATAAAAAAATAAGCCACGTAAAGATGGCTACCACACAGAGAATCTGGATTATGTTCTCTTTGATATTCGTAACTGCAGAAAAACATTTGATTGTAAAAGCTGTTGAGTTATGCCAAAATGTATATTTTAAAGGTACCTTGACTTCAAAATTTGGATATAAGGATATGTTGCTTTGGAAAAGAGTCTCTGCTCTTGTTTCCACAGAAAGCCAGAGACTATGGATTTGTTCCAGATTAAGATACATCAGGTTTGACCAGCCAAGACCCCCTGAAAGGTCTCCAATGACACCATGGCCCAGATGATTCAACATCCAGAATGGTTTCAAATCAACTGGCTCAGATATACAGCCTCACGGACTACTCCATGATCCTAAAATTTTCTTTCTGTCTCCAGAAGATACAGCGCCCCCCTCCAGCAGGAAGTAGTAAGAGAAGCTACGCCCAAATTCCCAAATATACCAACTGGCTTTAGTGATGGAATTGGCTCACTCCCCCTCTAAACCCAGACATATTGCTCAAAGAAAAAAAAAATGGTTAAGAGATTCTTATGTCCCAAATCAGAAGAGCCCTCTGGTGTGGGACAGAGAAAAAACAATATTTTTATTTAAATCAGGTTGATTATAAATACAATCTCTTTCTAAAGAAAAAAAGGGGATAGTTTAGATATGATAGGATGAAAGGGTAGATTAATGAACCTACTTTTAAAGAGTAACAACTTGTTTAAAATGTTTTACATTGCTACAGATTTTAGTTTATTGATACAAATTTAAACTTAATTTTGTTTTACTGTATATATATTTCTATTCTTGTTTGAGGTATTATGTTTATGTAACTCATTTAAAATTATAATGGATAATTAAAAAATAGATTAATAATTAGTCATCTATGATAATCATATTTGTAGCCATGTTAGTTAAGTCTTCTAGGTATACATAGTTATATTTCAGATAGATAGGTAGTCTTCAAACACTTCAAAGACCTACAGAATATGGCATTTAAAATGTTTTAAAAATTTAGACTTTTTGGACAGTGAGACATGTCTGCTCCTGACAGCACCGATTTACTTCAGAGAGGAGGATGGGCATCGAAGACACTCCATACGGAGTTTATCTTCACCTTGACAAAAATAGCCATTTGGGCAAGAAACTGTTCTTGCCTGGACTGCCTGATCAACTGGACATGCAGGACCCATACAAAGGTGACCACTGAACTTTGCTTGACAAAATGGTCCTTCAGGTTCCTGCTTTGCAGAGAAAACTGCCAGACATTCTACAGGACACAGAGAAAAGTGAATAAGAGACTCTAGGCCTGTGGGCTGAAGACAGATGCCCCAACCTTACAAGAGAACTTTGAATGACTGTCCAGGCTGTCAGCTGTCTCTGTCTACCCTACAAGACTCCTAAAAGTTGCTTATATCCTTCTCCATTTCTCAGGTAGTAGTATATCCTTCTGAGGTCTTTGATGTGGTTAAAGACTAGATACTTACAATTTTCCTTAGTTATAATAAAAGATAAGTTAGATATAAAACCTTAAACTTACAAATATAAGATAGATAGGATCTCTTCTTTAATATTGTAACTGTAATTCTTGCTTGATAATTGTTTTGTTATATGTAATTTTACTATGTTAAAGTTAAAACCTTCCTTTTTAAGAAAAGAAAAGGGGAAGTGCTGTGGGATGGTCTGTATGTCAAGTGTGTTGCTGATTGGTCAGTAAATAAATCACTGATTGGCCATTGGCTAGGCAGGAAATATAGGCGGGACAAGGAAAAGAATTCTGGGAAGTGGAAGGTTGAGAGAGAGACACTGCCAGCCGCCATCAGGACAAGGAAGATGTAAGGTACCAGTAAGCCATGAGCCATGTGGCAAAATAAAGATTAATAGAAATGGGCTAAATATAAGAGTAAGAACTAGACAATAACAGGCCTGAGCTAATGGCCAAGCAGTTTAAATAATGTAAGAGTCTATGTGTTTATTTTATAAATGGGCTCTGGGACTGGTGGGACTTGGTGGCGGGAGCTGGAGAGAAATTCTCCAGCAACAGTATCCCTTTATTTTACACCTTTAGTTTGGGAACCAAAGGGGCAGTTGCCCAGCCCCACATGAAACTGGTTGAAGTTTCGTCTGTTGACTGCTACTGTGTCGATGCACAGCCGTCCCCCAGGTGCGGCTGTCTTGGGAAATCCCTCAAATGTCTTTCAAGATTCTAAGTGTGGAGAAACAAAAACACTTCTGAATGCTCTAAAAGCTCTGGGTTAAATGCTCCCCCAAGCAATTTGCCATTTCCGTGTTAATTCAGTTTGTAGAAACATATAATTAGAATCTCTAATACCTGCATTTTTCTTTTCTTTATGGGAAAAACATGTGGCGGGGCGCAGAGCAATGAATACGCTGGGAAGGGAGCACTTGTGGGTGGCTTTGCAGTCCCTGCTGAAAGGCCACACTGCTGCACTTCCAACACAAAACAAAGAAACACCACACTTTATTCCTTTATTGGAAACTAGCACCTCTCCATAAAACGGAAAGCATGCTTTTATGTAACATAAGTAATTTTTGTCTCTACAGGTGTTGAACAAACTGACCTGGGGAGTATGCAATCTGGCCTGGGAATGAAATCCAGGTTGCTGGCTTAATCGTATAATATACAACCACGTAGTCGCAGTGCTGACAGTAAAGGAATGCCTTTTATCCTGAAAATTAGAGAACAGGCTGATGAACAGCCCTGAGTACTTGCCAAGGGAACAATATGCTTTGTGAATTTATATGCATATCTATTACGTGTTTACAAATTAATACACAAAATTATGAAGTTTCATGAGAATTTCTGTTTTCCCTTTAAAGCAAACATTTGGTCATACAACATGAGAAGATAAAATAATGAATTTTTATAAATTTTTTCATAGAAGTAAAAGTTTATAATTTTGTATTTTTCTCTTGGCTTTGCCTTTATCAATAATTTTTTAAAAATTAGTTATGATATAACTACCACTAATCCAAAGAAATCTTATCAATCATTATTTCTAAATAGAAATAATATAGTTTATAGTGAAAGATTAAATAAAACATTCATTTTTTTAGTAAAATTTAAATTGTTGTATTTTGTACCTTACAAATTAAAGAATCCTGAAGCCACAATTTGTGATTCTCTGGGGAATATAATGCATCCATAATTTTAATAGTTTCTATAAAAATTATTCTTTTTCGGGGTACCATTTCTATACACCATTTGCCAAAGCTGTTCTTTTTTCACCAAACTCAGTTGGTTCAGGAATGGTAATTGACCAAACATACTTACTTTATTCTCATTTGGGGACTATTAAGTCCAAGATAATTAAATTGCTCTCTCTCTCTCTCTCTCTCTCTCTCTCTCTCTCTCTCTCTCTCTCTCAACAATAGGTATTCCTATCCATGGATTCTTAGATGGGTTCCAAGAGGACCCATAAAGCTCGAGTTACCATTTATCAATTACTAATTTAAGAAGTGCTTTCAGCCCCAAAATTTTATCTGGAAACCTCTGGTAGTTATAATACAAAATGGTCTGATGTGAGACCCACCATTGGGGTTCCTAGTGGGGAAAACTAGAAGTGATGGGTTGAGGAAGCGCAAGAAGCAAACTAGATGATATATATATATATATATATATATATATATATATATATATATATATATATATATATATATATACCAATGGCATCACATTATTCCCACCCTTCCATTTCAGTTCTGTAGTCTCACCCAGGTATACACACTCCAATCTCTTCCATACCACCCCCATTCTTCCTTTGCCCTGCCCTACCTTCTAATTGCTATTTTTTAACTAATGTAAGGCTTCGGAAAAGTGCTGAAATGAAGGTGAATAGGCTTGTAATGCATGTTACCTTGAAATCAAGAGCAAAACACTTCTCAAGAGCTGAAAGGAATATCACATGCATAGTGGCTTGATCAGGGCAGAGAGGTTAGAGGAAACTCAGATTCAGTTCTGTGAAACAAAAAGGTCTTATCATATCAAGTGATATCAAGATATGATATCAAGACATATCACTAACATGGCTGCTCCTACTTTTACTAACAAGAATTTGGATGATGTCTATTTTAGAATTTTAGTAGATAGGAAATCAAGATAGTGGCAGTTTTACACCTTTGAAAACTAAGACAAAAATATTTAAAAAGGAACATCAATAAAAATATGTTTTGGTTGGTGACCTCATCAAAATCTACTTTCCTGCTCATTAACAACAACAAAAATCCAACAATTGGTAGATGAAATAACACAATGCCTGGCATGCAGATGCCAAAAAAGCAATATATTTGTTTACCATGCTCTATGCCATGTTTATGAGTGCTGTGTTGTTTATCTTAATCATAAGATAGCATGGGCCTGCATCTCACTCTTCCCAGAAATGCATGTCAGTATAATACATCAAATTTTCATTTAAGGAATCTGAAGTACTTTGGGGTGAACTAAACTTTTTTAAGTTACTTACCTAGACGGTTTCCTCCGCTGCCCACCACAATGCTAAGGTAAATGTTAGAAGCTACCCACACTAACAGAGACACATACAATAGAAGAATTTGTCATACAGCACCGAGGACAAAGTGTGGAGAATATTTTTTATTTTTTCATAAAATTTTTTTCATTTTTACATTTGGGTATTTCTTAATCTTTTTTGAGAAGATTGATATATTTGATTTATTCTCTAAAGTATTATTCATAGTTCATGTGTATATGCTACAAATTTAATTCTCTTTCAATATCAAATATTACATGTCTGTTCTACTTGTGGTTTTATTCTTCTGCCATTTCCATTGGAGTTACTACACATCCTTCAATGCATCTTCTATAGTACATAATAGCAGAGATAACTGATGTTTATTATGATTTCTTTCTGAGGATTATCTCAAAAATATTCTTGTTAATTTGTGTTGCAATTCTTGATTCCATTGGAGTGGACTGAAATGTTCACAATGTTTACTTCTTCATTTTTTCTTTTTAGTTTCTCAAGACAGGGTTTCTCTGTGTAGCCCTGGCTGTCCTTGAACTTGCTCTCAAGCTAAGAGATGCACCTGCTTCTGCCTCCTGAGTTCTGGGATTAGAGGCATGTGCCACCACCATCTGTCTATTTTTTCTATTTCAGAAGCTCTAACTATACTCCTCTTCAGTAATTTTCAACTACTGAGTCTCATTCAGATTTTCAAACATTTCCTGAAATGGATAAAACCTAGATACTTTCATAACTTCCTCATAGTCTGGTTGTTGGTATCTCAGAAAGTGTACTTCAGATTGTTTCCACTTAGGGTATCTCTCCTATGAGCTCTTGAGTGTGTATCCATTCATAAGCATTCTGTTCCAAAGTTCAGAGTTTGTATTTATATCAGCTAGTGGCCTGAGGATTTCCCACATTAATTAAGTT
This sequence comes from Peromyscus eremicus, assembly GCF_949786415.1. Lineage (NCBI taxonomy): Eukaryota > Metazoa > Chordata > Mammalia > Rodentia > Cricetidae > Peromyscus > Peromyscus eremicus. The sequence goes on along the minus strand of NC_081418.1, from coordinate 9,465,535 downwards.
GTTGAAATTTGAGGACCAAAATGTACATGAAAGTCACATGTGAGTTACAAGGTTTTATAGAATAGTGGTTTCCCTCTTATAAAGTGACACAAAGAAGTTTATTATCATATTTGGGAATCTGGATTTATGAATTAAAGTTCCAATGTGAAGGTTGCTCAATTTTTAATTTTTTTATTTTTATTAATTGCATTTTTTCACTTTTTTTTTTTTTTTTGGTTTTTTCGAGACAGGGTTTCTCTGTGTAGCTTTGCGCCTTTCCTGGATCTCGCTCTGTAGACCAGACTGGCCTTGAACTCACAGAGATCTGCCTGCCTCTGCCTCCCAAGTGCTGGGATTAAAGGCGTGCGCCACCACCGCCCGGCATTTTTTCACTTATTTTTTATATCAACCACAGTTTCCCCTCCTTCCTCTCCTCCTTTTCCCTCCCCCTCACTGCCTCCCATCTATTCCCCTCCCCATCCATTTTTTCCATTCAGAAAGGGGCAAGCCTCCCATGGGCTTGAACAAAGCATGGCACATCAAGATGACACAGGACCTAGCTCTTCCCTCTGCATCAAGGCTAGGTAAGGTAATTCAGCATGGGGAACATGTACACACCAGGAACAGGTCCTGATCTCACTGCTAGGAGCCTTACAAATAGACCAAACTACACAACTGTCACACACATGCAGAGGGCCCAGGTCGGTCCCATGCAGGCTGCCCACCTCTTGTTCCAGAGTCCATGAGCTCCCAGGAGCTCAGGTCAGCTGTCTCTGTGGGTTCCTTTGTCATGACTTGACCCCTGGCTCATAGAATCCCTCCTCTCTTTCTTCAACAGGACTCCCTGAGCTCAGCCCAGTGCTTGGCTGCAGATCTCTGAATCTGCTTCCATCAGTCACTGGATATAGGCTCTATGATGACAATTAGGGTAGTCACCAATCTGATTACAGAAGAAGGCCAGTTCAGGCACCCTCTCCACTATTGCTAGGAGTTTTAGCTGGGGTCTTCATTGTGGATTCCTAGGAGTTTCCCTGGAACCAAGTTTCTCTCTAAAGCCAAAGGGCCTCTCCCCTCTCCCATCAAGCCATCTCTTTCATTATTCTCTCCCTCTGTCCTGGGGGGCCTCCAACCTGCCTAACTAGTTCCCCCATTTTCTGATCCCACCTACCCCCATTTTACCCAGGAGATGTCTTCTATTTCCTATTCCCAAGGAAATCCATGTATCTGTCTTTGGGTCCTCCTTGGTATCTAGCCTCTCTGAGACTGTGGATTATAGCCTGGTTATCCTTTACTTTAAGACTAATATCCACTTATGAGTTTGTTTGTCATTCTGGGTTTGTGTTACTTCACTCAGAATGATTTTTTTCTAGTTCCATCCATTTGCCTGCAAATTTCATGATGTCATTGTTTATTTTTTATTTTATTTTTTATTTTTTTTAACCACTGAGTAATACTCCACTGTGTAAATGTACCACATTTTCTTTATCCATTCTTTGGTTGAGGGGCATCTAGGTTGTTTACAAGTTCTGGCTATTATGAATAATGCTGCTATGCTGAACAAGTGTCCTTGTGGTATGATTAAGTATCCTTTGGGTATATACTGAAGATTGGATTTTAAGGTAGATTGATTCCCAATTTTCTGAGAAACTGCCATATCAATTTCCAGCGTTGCTGTATAAGCTTACACTTACACCAGCAGTGAAGGAGTGTTCCCCTTACTCCACATCCTCTCTAACATAAGCTGTCATTAGTGTTTTTGATCTTAGCCATTCTGACAGATGTAAGATGGTATCTCAGAGTTATTTTCATTTTCATTTCCCTGATGGCTACGGATGTTGAACAATTCTTTAAGTGTATCTTAGCCATTTGAGATTCTTCTGTCAAGAAATCTGTTTAGATCTGTACCCCATTTTTTAATTGGATAATTTGGTATTTTGATGTCTAGTTTCTTGAGTTCTTTATATATTTTGGAGATCAGCCCTCTTTCAAATGTGGGGTTGGTGAAGATCTTTTCCCTTTCTGTAGACTGCTGTTTTTTCTTATTGATAGTGTCCTTTGTCTTACAAAAGCTTTTCAGTTTCAGGAGGCCCCATTTATTAATTGTCAGTCTCAGCATCTATGGTACTAGGGCTGTCTTCAGGAAGTTGTCTACTGTGCCAATGAGTTCAAGGCTACTTCACTTTCTCTTCTATCAGGTTCAGTGGAACTGAACAGAGGTCTTTGATCCACTTGGACTTGAGTTTTGTGCATGGCCATAGATAAGGATCTATTTGTAATCTTCTGCATGTTGATATCCAACTATGCCAGCACTCTTTGTTGAAGATTCTTTTTTTTTTCCATTGTATAATTTTGGCTTCTTTGTCAAAAATTTGTCAAAGATCTCAGGTCTTCATAGGTGTGTGGATTTAATTCAGGGTCTTCAATTAAATTCCATTTATCTGCCTGTCTGTTTTTATGTCAATGCCAAGCTCTTTTTTATTACTATAGCCCTAGAGTAGAGCTTAAAGTCAGGGATGGTGATGCCTCTAGAAGTTCCTTTATTGTACAAGATTCTTTTACAATTTTTTTTGTTTTTCCATGTGAAGTTGAGTATTGTTCTCTCAAGGCCTATGAAGAATTGTGTTGGAATTTTGATGGGGATTGCATTGAATCTGTAGATTGCCTGCTCAAATTTTTCTGATGCTTTTTGCACCTCAAAGAGCCATTAAAATACAGAATTACAATTTTCTGGGGTTAGTGAATAGACAGAAGATAAAATTGGCTGCCAATCACATCCACATCTAGGGTTCTGATTTCACTGATTTTTTTTTTTAGCTTCAGTGTATTCTCTAATTTGTTTTTGCAACAGATAAGCATTTTCAAAGGCACCCTCTGCATTTATTTCCTCAGTAGTTTCATGGGAAAGTCTACTTGGACTTCTCTTTACTAATTGCTGGCAAAAAATTCTATCTGTTCCTTATAGATTTCTTCTCACATTTCTTTTTATGAACAATGTTTTCTAATATATAAAATCTGTACTTTTAGTTTTTGAAAAATTTATTTTTTAATTAGCCATCAAATTGGGCTCTTTGGTAGAAGTACTGCAAAGGGTAATGAAGATTTAGTCATACATGAAATCAGCCTAGGGTATTGTACAGAGAACTGGCCTTCTGTGAATTTTACATAGGAATAACAAAAAAGCTTTCAATCAACTCCTGGAGATGACCATTTAATGCACAGAACATCGTGATCTTTTGATTTACATGAAAATCTCTATTAACATGACTGTGCATAAATATCTGATTTTCCAAATCGTTTGTTGTACTTTGACATGAGAATGTATTAATGACTGTCATAGCTTCCCTTGTCAACTAGACACACTTGGAAATAGGGAACTTGAATTGAGGAGGTTTTTGTTGTTTCTGTTAAATTGGCCTGTGGGTATTCCTGTGGGACACTTTCTTGATTGCTGACTGATGTAGAAGGACCCAGCCCACTGTGGCAGTGACATCCTAAGTCATATGGGCTTGGATATATAGTTGATCAAGTTGGATGTAAAAAGCTTGGATATAAAGTTGATAAGATAGTTGATCAAATCAGGTGGAGCAAACCAGTAAGCAGGGTCCTTCCATTGCCTCTGCTTCAGTTTCTGCCTCTATATTGCCACCTTAAGTTCGTGCCTTGGCTTTGCTTGATGATTGATTATGATGTACAAATGTAACACAAATAAACCCTTTCCATCCCCAGATTTATTCTAGAGAGTATTTTATCACAGCAACAGAAATCAAATGAGGGCAATGACCTACCAGTACTTAGCAGTTAAAAAACCTTCAAAAGAAAGAGGGATCTCACTGGACAGTAGTGGTTGTAGTAGTAGTTCTAATGTGTTTATATTTGAAAGTAATTCAAATTAGAGTTTGATAAAAAGTTTCACTAAATCTTAACAGAGGTCTCCAAAAAGGCAGGAATAGTCAGTTGATTTTTGTTTGCCATTTGTTAAGCAATGCTACTTCAGAAGAATATGCAGTGATCTTAGGAATTTGATGTTATATTAGAATGTTAAGTGTGATCTTAATCACTGAGCATGCTGAGTTAGGTAGCATGTTAACACGTCAAAGACAAACAGATACAAAAGAGCATAAAATCTGGAAGGTAAAATTTATGATCAGGACTACTTTTTATTTTCTATACTAAAGGAGTTGTATTCTAAATGCCATTGAAATTGACCCAGCAATCATTTCCCAGCTGTTATAATGATAATAGTTCTAAAATGCCACAAAGTGCTTTTTTGGGTAGCAGAATATATTTTAAAGTATCAATAAAAAATATACCTTCCAGGCCAGATGTGCATTGGTGTCCTACCATAAAAGCATTGAACTGGGAAGGAGCTATATAAGAAGTCGCAATAGCACACCCAGAACAAGAAGGCATTGCATTTCCTTGTGAATATAGTCTCAGATATATAATCTTCCCCATAACTGGATACTTGTTTAATTTTCTTTTATTTAGAGGATACTTATGGCTTTTGTTTATGTTTTTAAAAAAACCATATCAAACTATAGACCTATAGACATATCAAAATGTAGACATATCTTGCATGTCTACATTTTAAGGATTGGCAAAGGGCTATGAAATAGCCTAGAGTTTCTTTTAAATCTCAGCTTACATAGTGTCCAGTTAGAGAAATTTTTTTTTTTGTTTGTTTTTTTGTTTTTCGAGACAGGGTTTCTCTGTGTAGCTTTGTGCCTTTCCTGGAACTCGCTTTGGAGACCAGGCTGGCCTCGAACTCACAGAGATCCGCCTGGCTCTGCCTCCCGAGTGCTGGGATTAAAGGCGTGCGCCACCACCGCCCGGCAGAGAAAATTTTAATGCCCTTGAATGTAATGGAAATAAAATTTCTTGGGTGGTATTATTTCTCTCTCTCTCTCTCTCTCTCTCTCTCTCTCTCTCTCTCTCTCTCTCTCTCTCTCTCTCTCTCACACACACACACACACACACACACACACATTTGGTTTTAAACATAAATACCTAAAAGCTTATGTTACCATGTGTTCTGTTTAAGAAACATCCCTTCATCTTGATCATGTATAACTTCATTAAGATTATTCTAAAGAAAATTGTTGATATGTGGCAGAATAAACAGGGGAAATAACATTTTCAGCCCCATACACTTAATGTCTTTTCCTGCCATCATGAATGACTTTTAAAGTTTCTGAATATAATTACTTACCTAAACAATGAATTATGTGTGGGTAAGAATGCATAACCTATGTTATACCTAGAAAATCTTCCCCGATCAACATTCAGCACATATGCTTAGGGCCTCTGTACGGTTTTATTAAACTTGACATATTAATGTTGCCAAGAGTTTAGAAGTTTGTGAATGGTTTTCCTGCCAGCCCAGGCTAAGACTACTCTGCGGGCAGGTGTGCACCATTGAGTTCTACAATTACATACTTGAAAATCAAAAGGGGGAAACGAAGCCATAAAAGCTTCATAGACGAGAATTCCAAATGCACTCTCAGAGTGCATCATTACATACTTCAGACACACAAACTAGGTCTCCTTCCTGTCGACAGCAAAGAGCGAAATCAAATTATGTCTCCCTGATACTTGGGGAGAAGTACCATGAATTTTCACAAGAGTGGAGCTACTGAGGTGTACCCAGAAGGTCAAAAACAAAGTCAACTTTGACTCTGCTTTACTCCCTAAGGAAACTCCTTCCATGGACTCCTTTCAAATTCTCTGAATTTGAAGTTGGAAGACTTAGAAATTAGTGTTCATCGTAAGAAGAAAAAAGTCGTGCTACCAATATTTTGAAAACTGTATTCCAAGACATAGGAATGGGTCCATTATTCTGTCTCTCTCCTCATGATGTCTCCTTTTTGTAACTGGTCTCCTGTGTTTGTCCCACTATAATGATACTACTTCACTCTAATGAAATTCTATTATTTTCATAAAGAAAATACCAAACTGGACAGATTGGTTGAGCACATACCTAATATCTAAGCACTCAGAAAGATGAGGCAGGAGGATCAAGTTGAGCCTGGGCTGTGTGGAAGGAATCTGTCTCAGAAAATCAAAACGGTTGGTTCATCCTGGAAAGTGTAAGAGAAGTCACGGATTTCTGAGTTCTCAGACGAAGTCTGTATTTGGCTGCTGTGGTAGAATGAATGCTTGTTTTCTCGCTGTCTTCCTGTGTGATAATAGCACAAAATGCCCCTTGAAAACACGTGTCCCTTGAAAGAATTCCCTTCCCAGGCCTCATGTCAGGTTTGTACTGGGACATGGCGGGAACATGTGTGTCATGCTTGTTAAACAGAGTAATACTGTGCAAAGTGTTTACACTCTGTTTACTCAATGACTGTGCTACAGTTCCTGCTTGATTTTGAAGTGCATGTTCACACTTGAATTTTTTTAAATAAGATAAACATCTATGGCCTTAGCTAGAGTTTTCCTGCCTGGCCCACAGTCAGGACAAATCTCTATCACCTGCCAGTCCCACAGCATCAGACCCGACCAAGTAAACACAGAGACTTATATTGGTTACAAACTGTATGGCCATGGCAGGCTTGTTAACTGTTCTTACAGCTTAAATTAATCCATTTCCATTAATCTATACCTTGCCACATGGCTCGTGGCTTACCGGTATCTTCCCATGCTGTTTGTCATTGTGGCGGCTGGCAGTGTCTCTCTGACTCAGCCTTCCACTTCCCAGCTTTATTCTCCTCCTTGCCCCGCCTATACTTCCTGCCTAGCCAACGGCCAATCAGTGTTTTATTGATTAATCAGCAACACGTTTGCCATACATCCCACAGCATATGGCTATGTGAAATAGGTATAATTTTTAAAGATTTTTGTATTTCTTCCTTATATAAACTATTTATTGTTAGATAATTTTCTATGAATATTTTTTAATATATGTCAGTGAGAACACTCTAGCTATAAAATGATGGCAAAGTTTTTCATGATTATATAAATTTTATACTTTCCACTTTCCATCGTACTTAAGTCTTTTTAAAAAATATTATATTTATTTTGAATTTTAAAAAATGAGTACTATATGTATATAATTATCATACCTCCCTCTCCTTCCTCCAACTCCTCCTGTGTCTCCATTTAGTCTTTACAAAATTTATGCCTCCTTGATTAATTATTATTGTTAAATGTATATTTGTATTTATATATATTTGTGTACATATGTTGGTACGTATTTCTATAGTTATATATCCTGCTGAGTCTATTTGTTGTACCTCATATATGCATATGTTTAGCATTAACTGCTTGAGTTTTATAACCTATCAGAAGCTTGTCCCTGGAGAAGATATAACCTATTAGGAGGCTTATCCGTGGAAAAGATTGAATATCCCTCTTTCAGAAGCTCTCGGTTGTTTATAGCGCTTCATCTTGAGGTGGGGCCCGGCACATCCTTATTAACTAGTCAACTAGTGTTGGCATTGTGAAGATCTTGTTTCAGCAGCTTTATTGCTGAGATTTTACGGAAGCACTTTTCTTGTCATGTATGAAGATGCTATCTCACAGTGATGGTTTATTCCTCTAGCTCTTAACAACTTTACATGTCTGTGTGTATGTCTGTGCGGAAATGTGCATGTTAGTGCATACCCATGTAGTGTTCAGAAGAAGGTGTAGAATCTTTTGCCGCAGGAGTTACAAAAGGTTGTAAGTGACGTGACATGAGCACTAAAAATTAACTCTGGCACTCTGCAAACCCAGCATACACTCTTAGATGCTCAGGCATCTTTCTAACACCAAGGACAGACTTTTGCTTTGATCTTTCCCGATTACTCCAGATGACTTTGACTGTGGAGAAGAATGAATGAAATTTGATTTTTCTCATGATATTAATGAAGCTTTGCTTGAACCCAGCCTTCAGGAGCAACTAAGAAATATGGAGGTTTTCTAGAGTCACAAACCTTCAGGAAAAACATGGTGAAATCCATGTTATTCAATGCTTAAATCTCCTAAAATAATGCAACTCTTTTAATAACTCAAAAGTTCTTTGTTGGTGTCTTAACTATGTATTTGCGTATGTTTTCCCTAATGGAGTTTCAAACCTAGAGAAAGTATTTAATATGTGAACATTGTTAACACTTTTCTTTTTTTCCTATTAATATATGAGGTTGCATAAATGATTCTGCAGAAGCTGGTTATAACAATAATTTGGTTATCTGTAAATACAGAAATTATATAAAATTAATATATTGGATATTTAAAGACTTCTGGAGTCATTCAATAATGACTTGACTGGAATATTTGTGCAAGCTCTTAGCTAAAGAGAGAATGTTTTAAAAACAGTACCGATTCAAAAGAAATCACCCTGTAATTCTTTAAATTTTCCAAAGCATGCAACTATTTCTATTCCTTTTAAAAGAGAAGAAATGGTGGTTATGGTTACTTAGTCACCAACTTTCCTGAAAACAACTAAATCCAAGACAGTTTAGGAGTCAGGTAATTGATTTGGAAAAGCTTATCAAACTTAGACTTCTTGTGTGAGCAAAGGCCCCACTAACAGATTTTTACATATACTCAACTCAATGGATTGAGATCAGGAAATCTCTGTTCACTGGAGTTACGATTTTTACTGTTATTTTTTGTTTCGAGTTCAATTATTGCTATTTCACAAATATTCTGCTTTTTGCAGAATGATTCAACATAGGGCACCAACTGAGTTCCGTTTCATATCTACTTAGCACTTAGCATATAGAACATTCCTTTAAATAGGATTGCCATGCTGTCCTGGGCTTGGGTTCCATTTTGTGGAGTGGACCTAACATCCAACCTAAAATCCAATCAAGTACTGGTTAGTTACTCCCACATTTGTGCCACTATTGTGCAAGTGCATCATGCAAAGCAAGTCACCATTGTGGACTGCAGGGTTTGTAGATGGGTTGGTCATTACCTTTCTCCTTTGATAGGATGCAGAGTACCCTCTAGTACCAGGAACACTAGTGTAGGGGTACAGGCTCTAGATGAACACCAGCTTCACTTCTCCACGTTCAATGAAATATGTAAGCGTTGTTTTAAGCAATGAGGCCTTGCCATCAGTTTGTGGAGAGCAACCAATAGCCTTGGAAAACCTGAGCTCTTTGAGGGGGTTCCAGGAGGGCTTCTTTGACTAACAAATTAATTACATGTCACCAATTCCTGGCACCTGACGTTTCTTTTGGTGGTAAAAACATGTTTAGTTTAGATGTTTAGTTAGTCTCCCACTATTTGGTGACTTCATTTTGCTTTGTTTCACATATGTATGCATTTTAAGAATCTCTACAGTAGTAAATTTCCATGTGGCCCCCTGATGTTCATTGCCCCTCCCCTATTCCCTTGCTTATCCTGTCTTCCTTCCCCTCCCCCATTTAATCTTCCTGTCTCAGACTTTCCTTATCTCTCAATAACTATATATTCTATTTCCCCTGCTGTAGGAGACCCCCACCAGGCCCTTACTCTGCACCCAACCTCTGTGATTATATGGACTGTAGCATACCTATTGAAGGTGTAGAGCTAACATCAACATTTAAGAAAATATACACAATATTTGTCTTTTAGAGTCTGGGTTACCTCATTCAGGATGATTGTTTCCTGTAGCTCCATCCATTTACCTGTGGATATCATGATCTTTTTTTAGCATCTGAATTCATTTCGTTGTTGTAGAAGGAGAAAGAAATGCTAATACAGTGCATTTTAAAATTGAAGCCGTTGGGAAAGAGGGCTTACTGGTTTAAAGCACCTACTATACTTGCAAAGACCCTGGGTTCAATTTCCAGCAGGGGTGTCAGGTGGCTCATAATTGCCTGTGAGTGCAGTTTCAAGGGATCCAACATTCTCTTGTGTCTTCTGCAGGCACACACACACATACATAGTCCACTTAACTTCATGTAGGAACACACTCATACGCATAACATAATAAATCACTGAAAGTGAAGCTGGTGTTGATCTAATACTTCACAGACATCTGATGTTTTCTTCTAATTATTCTGTCTAACCTTTCTGAGACCCAGATTATGTAACAAGGAAACCAAGACAGATTACCCTCATAATTATTGGAATATATTAGTTATTTTTCATTTGTGATAGAATTAGTCACATTTCTATTTTCAACTACACTATACACTCTAGTATATTTCTACAAAGATTTGAGAGAATCATTATTGGTGGGGGGCAACTGTTGTTGCAAAGCATTAAACTCACTAAATAGTACCAATGTCCCCTGTACTCCTGGTTACATTTGTAATTATTTTAAACAACTACTTTAGTAGCTAAGATATGAGAAGTGTCGTATGTTTCCTCTCTGGGATAAAACAGAAAAATCTCAGGCTCATTTGTCCAGTTTCTCTCTTCTCCTCTATAGTGACTTATGGAGCTTGTGTTATGTACCTGGAGCATAATGCTGAGTCGTCAGAGGAGAGCAGTGTCAGAAGTTACTCAGCATGCACAGGATTTAGAGAAACTCAGTAACAAGCATTGGACACTGGATTGAGAGTACTTTCTGTTTCACTCTGACTAATCTAGCTTATCTTCAGTATTGAAAATATTACTAAACTTTGTATTTATACATTTATACATTTATAAAAATACATTATTTTTATAAACCTAATGTATTCGCTATTGACTGTGAATAAGCAGAAAGTCACTGGGTTTGGGGCCTTTGACTGTATGGAATTCAAGTCCTTAGAAAAACTTGAGTGACAGAGCGTGTGCTTATCAAATCTTTGATTCTGATTTGAAAGCATGATGCCAATAGTGTGTGTGATTTTTCTATAAATTCTTACGGCAAAATATAAAAGAAATAAATTCAAAACATAATTGGCTAGTTTGCAAGCAGAAATCAAATGGGTAGAAATCTCTCTACATTGAGCCTTTCAATAGTGTGAAAACAGCTATTTTGTTACTCTAATAAATGCTAAGAATAAAGAAACTTTTACAGATAGAAGTCTAATTATTCCAATTAGACAAATTGCCCCAAAGCAAAAAACAAAGTAAAGAGGTGACTCTCAATTATTGGGTATGAAGTCAAAGAGCAAAAATCACACTACAGACATGGCTTTTCTGGGAAGTTCAAACAGCTTTTTTTTTAACCTTTATTTTTTAATATATATATTTATTTTTATAATTAACTTGATTTCACATATCAGCCATGGATTCCCCCGTCCTCCCTCCTCCCATCCCCCAGCCCTCCCTCCCAACCCACCCCCCCATTCCAACCTCCTCCAAGGCAAGGTCTCCCCTGTTATGATAGAACTCTCAAACAATTTTTATAAGTCTGTTAGACTGAACAAAAATGAGTTAGTGGAATAGGGGATTAGATATATAAAAGCTAGAGTGTGTTGGGATCTGTATGTGATCTAGACACACGGAAATGTCTGAAATTAATGCTTAAATGGTGTTAAAAGTTATACCAGAAACAAAACCGAGTTTGAACCCCTCAAAAGCTGATGTAGGAGGGCCCAGCCCATTGTTTGTGATGGGGTCACTCTAGGGCTAGTAGTCCTGGGTTCTATAAGAAAGTAGGCTGAGCAAGCCATGTGCAGCAAGCCAGTAAGCAGCACCCTTCCGTGACTATTGCATCAGCTCCTGCCTCCAGGTTTTTGCCCTGTTGAGTTCCTCCCCAGACTTCCTTTGATGATGGACTATTATGTGAAAGTATAGAGCAAATAAACTCTTTCCTCCCCAACTTGATTTTGGTCATGGTGTCTCAGTATAATAATAGTAAGCCCAATTAAGACATTTCTTCACCCATTCCCCAGTCCTCAAGAAATACAAGGAAACGGGAACACCATTCCTATGAATGGAGCTGAGAGCACAGGGAATATTTTATGGAAGTTACCAGAGCAAATCCATAGCAAGGAAAGCAAACCCCTCCATCTCAGGTTAGCACCCCAAGATCACCTGTTCATAGTACTGAAATGTCTACAGACCAGTGACGTTTTATGGTTCTCCTACTTTGAATGCTCTATTAAGATTCTGTTCATATTTAGTGAGGGTTTGTGTAGGTATATGCTTGTGTGTTGGAGACAGAGTTTTCTTTCACTTGTATTTAAGATGTATATGGTCCAGTAGTGACATCTAAACCTGTTATATAAGTGCAGAGCTGCTGGCTAGTGCTGGAAGACCCACAAGCACCAACTGGCTCAATCTTTTGCTGTTGTTGTTGTAGTATTAGAGAAAATGAATGTATTTTGTTGCATATTAATAAGAGTATAGGTTAGTAGATGACTCAAGCACTTCCCAAATCTATTGAGCCTCTGTATTTGCTTGTCTCAGGGGTTAGCAGGGACCAGAGCTTTTTCTTTGTCATAAAGCAAAAGTGACACATAGAACTTCCAGAGCAAGAGAGTTTGGCTCTTGTTTGATTTTTCAAACTAAGTTAGCAACAGTGAATGCTGGAGTACAGTGGACTGCTGCAGTGTGTGCCTAGCGTGGAGACAACCCTGGGTTCCATCTCCAGCACTAGTAAAATTCTCTGGGGTGGTGTGAACCTATAATGCCAGAACATGGGAGGCAGAGGAAGAGAGTTCAGAGTTCAAGGTTATCCTCGGATATAAAAAGGAGTCCCATGCAGCCTGGGAGACAGGAAGCCTTAGCTGAAGAAAGAGACAGAGAGATAGAAAAATAGCCCCAAGGTGTAAGGAGCCTGGACAAATGAGTTACTGCAGAACAGAAAATAATGGTTTAAGGGTATCCTTTGTCTCCACAGTTCACTTTTGAAAATAAGAAATAAACCTGTATTAAAACTCTGAGATCTTGTTGCCTTGCATAAACTTACCTTTCTTGACTCATACACTACTGTAAACATATTTATATAAATTATCTTTAAACAGTACTACATTGTCTGTGATTAGGAAACACATGTTGGACTAACATTTTAATGGATGCATACTTGTTCAATTTTATTTTAATATATTATTATTATTATTATGAAATGTTACCTTGTTAGAATTGTTTTCTCTCCTTGAGGCTCTGTAATTCAGAGACCTAAAATAAAATTTAACACATTCAACAAAGTCCTAACGATGTGAAAATGGCAGGTGATTATTTTTAAACTTTCCAGGGTCATAGAAAAGTGATCCCAGCTCTAACATCTTCACAAAAATAAATGGAACAAGGAACCAATGAGTTATTTAAAGGACTCATTAACTTTCATATGACCCTATTTGTAATTGAGACAGTTGTGTCCTAGATGTCCCCTCCAAGGATGATTTACGAGGCTTCCCAGCACTCTAAATTGACTGACATGAAGGGAGGAGAATGTGCTTTAGCCGTTTTTCCTGGGAGGCCGAGGCAAAAAAGGATACATCTCTTAAATAATTCATGACAGAGTCAAATATTTAGCATTTCAATACATTATTATTTTTCTTAAAGAACTTATCATTCTAAGTCAATAAAGGGATAAATTTATAAAATATTGTAAATTGATCTAAGTTGTATCAAGTTTAGATGGAAAATGTAAAATCTTTTAAGTTTTTCATGGTGGAAATATCCTTTCTACAAATGCACTGCATTCTGCAAAATGGTTTAGGAGTATGTATTTTTGATTCTATGCTCAGATCCCATCTACACCATGCAATGTTGAATGACAATCTGTGCTATTTGATCCCAATATGTAGCTCATTTGCATAAGCTATAATTAGATCACTTCTCATTTTGCCCAAGGACATTATTCGCATCAGTGAGTGAGTTCTCACTTTGATGAACAAGAATTTGTTTCTGTTATAGCTTTGCAATAAGATGGCAAATGATTTTAAAACAACATTAATATCATAGTACCTAGCACACTTGTAGTTCATGAATAATGCAACTGTTTATGGTGGTGGACTGGACATACTGGATTCTCCAGGCAAATCCAAATTAATGCCAATGGGTGGTTCTATGTGCTATGTCTCCTGAAATGGAAAGTCTTTGTGCATGGACCAGAGAGGCCTGCAGAAATTAGAAAATGCAAAATAGTGGGTTTTCTCAGAAAGCCTCCATCCAGGAAGTACACCATGCTACTGCCCTGGTCTCAGCTCAATGAATCAGCCTTCTACCTCTGTCGAATTGTAATTCACTAAATAGAGGTTGCTTCTAGTCACTACCTTCATGTTAATTTTTTCACAGCAATAAAAGATACCCTCATATCCAGGCCAGGTCAATGAATCTGGGTAGGATTTCTTTCAAAATGTCCTCTTTCTCCCATTGTCTGTCTCAAAATCATCTGTGAATTAGAGATTGAGAAAACCTTGGTCATCTCTGAATATAGTTTTCTTATGGTATTTAGCTCATATCATAAACCAGAATCATGAAAAGCCACTCTTGGATGTTTGTCCAACTATGCTTCCAAAATGTTTTGTGACCATGTCATAGGGGTGATTCACAGTGATCTTCGTGTTTTTAGTGCTTCTGGACAATGGGTGGTTTTAATTACTCTTAGATCATTTGGAGATATACAGTAATAAATTTATAAATACATGTGTATAGATTTGCCTTTGTGAATACATATGTATGTAAATATGTATGCTTTGGGGCACATGCATGTAGTAGAAGCACATGGAGGTCAGAGGATAGCCTTAGGTGTGATCCTTGCTTTCAGCCTTGACTGAGGCAGGATCTCTCATTCGATGAATGAATGAATCTCTCATTCATTCACCAGGTTATTTAACCCACAACTCGTGACTCCATCTCCCATTTCACTGTAGAAGCTCTGCTACGGTAAAACCACATGCAACTTCATGTGGGTTCTGAGGATCAGAACTCAAGTTCCCACACATACACAGTGTCCCAGTTTGTGTCTCTGATGGCTGTGACAAGACAAGGATGAAGAGAAACTCAGAGAACAAAGGTTTTATTTCACCTTACACTCCAGAACATCACAGTCCATCACTGAGGGAAGTCAAGGGAATAACCCAAACAAAGCATCATTTTTATATGACCCAAGGACCACCTACACTGGGAAGGCACTGCACACTGTGTGCTGAGTCCATGTCAAACATTAATTTAAAAAAATGCTTTGTAGACAGGCCCACAGGCAAATTCAATGGAAGCTATTCCTCCATTGAGGCTCTCTTTCTATTCATGTCAAGTTGAAAACCAAAGCTATGGCATGCAGTAAATGCCTTCCACACTGAGCCACATCCCAAAGTCCCATTTTAAAATGTTTAAGGAGGAAGTGGAGGAGAGATATTGGAAGGAAAAGAGGGAGGGGAAACTGGTTGGGATGTATATTAATTAATTATTTAATTAAAAATAGATAGATAGATAGATAGATAGATAGATAGATAGATAGAATGTTTAAGGTAGGAAAGCATCTCCTCATTGTCCTGCACTGTGTCACAGTGATATTCACTAAGATGAAAATAGACAAGATAATACACTTCAGAAGATAAGACTCATTTCCTTGGGAACGTATGTTGAGCTAAATATATTTTATTAATTCATTCATTAATTTTTTCCCAGCTCAATCACAGTTTTCCTTCCCTCCCTCTTCTCCCCCAAGTCCCTGCTTCCAAGCTCCCCCATCATTCATCCCCTCTCCC
The DNA here is from genome assembly GCF_949786415.1 of Peromyscus eremicus. NCBI lineage: Eukaryota > Metazoa > Chordata > Mammalia > Rodentia > Cricetidae > Peromyscus > Peromyscus eremicus. The sequence continues at coordinate 9,450,050 of NC_081418.1, read as the reverse complement.
TTCGCTTCAGAAGATCTAGATATCTTTAATAAATACAAAAACCCTCCCATGGAAGTCCTCAAGTTGCCATGAACTTCGCTGAAATGAGATTTCCAGAGAATAGAGAGAGAGATAAGGTAAGAGATAACTGAATGGTTAAGAGGCTTGCTCCTCTTACCTGTTACTCACCCTGGGCAACTCAGAATAGCCTGTCACTCCAGCTCCTGGGTAATTCATTACCTCCAACCTCTGCAGGCACCTGAACTCACACACATAAACCCTCACAGACGTGTACACACACACACACACACACACACACACACACACACACACACAAATAAAAAGTTATACAAATCTTACAAGAAAAATTGACAATGTCTACTATTTTGAACTTAGTCGCAACTAGTAGCATAATGTCCATATATATGTAAACAATTTTTTTCATTTTTATTTTATCTGTATTAGTGTTTTGCCTAGATGTATGTTTGTGCAAAATGTAGACTCGTGGCACTCACGGGAGTCAGAAGAGGGCTTCAGATCTCATGGAACTGGAGTCGTAGACAATTACAAGCTCTGCGTGGGTGTTGGGGATCAAGCTGAGTCCTCTGCTAGAGCAGCCAATGCTCTCAAGCACTGAGCCATCGCTCCTTTGAGTCAAAATGTCCCAAGTTAGTTGCCACAGAAATCTAATTTATGTTTTTAGTAACTGTGTGTGAGTCATCCTTCCAGTGTTTTGCCTTACTTCTCACAAATTATCCATAACTGGAAAATATTGTGAGCATTAAAATAGGAAGAGAAAAGCCACCAATACTTTGAAGTTTATTGTCTACAAAATTGGTTGGATTTCCTCATTTTAATTTTGATGAGCATAGAGTTTAATTTTGTCTCCACCTCATTCTTGTTATGGAATACACTGGTGATTTGAGAAATTTTTTTAATACCAGACCTCTTCCTGAAATTGAACTTTGTTCTTATAAATAGACTCAATTGTATTCATATGTTTGGTAGATGAATCCAATAGCGTGCTTGTGGAACTGAATGAGCAGTTTTCTCAGTTCTTTGGAACTTCACCCTTGAATCCAATGAATAGAGACAATTCAGTCTGAATTTGATTTTTCTTGTTGACAATACTTTTTTCTCATAAGCATGTATTTTATCTTGCATGCATGTGCTGACATGTATTGGACAAGTTTTGGAGACACTAACTATGGAACTGGGAATGACCTCCATGATTTATAAATGAATTCTTTAACCACTAAAAAGAAGCTCAAGATTCCCAGAGTAATTCATTATAAGTTATCAATTCTTTAAGCAAAAGAAATTAAACACATATAAGTCTCATATATTATTTTCTAAATTCAATTTGCCTAATTCCTCCAAGATCCTTCTTCTATTTCCACACCTCTCCTAAATTCATGTCCTCTTTTTAAAAATAATTTATTCATTTTGAGTTAATACACATTGGTGTTTTGCCGGCATGTGTGTCTGTGTGAGGGGGTCAGATCCCTGGAAATGAAGTTACAGACAGTTGTAAACTGCCGTCTGTGTGCTGGGAATTGAATTCAGGTCCTCTGGAAGAACAGCCAGTACTCTTAACTACTGAGCATCTCTCCAGCGCTCCCCTTCCCGCTGTGTCCTCTTTTTTATATATACACTTTCATTTTTATGTTTCTGAGAGTTGTATAAATGAGTATCAAATTAAATAGGCTTGCTGTAAGTTATAGGAAGGTATTTTGCAGCTGAATAACTAAGCTTGCCACTGTAGGACAGAAATTAACGTCACTGGAAATTTCCTAAAAACAGGGGGCTGTTTTTGGCTTGCAGATAAAGGATCCTGGAAGAGTGATAGGAGGGCACCAAAGATCTTGTGTAAATTACGGTATCTAAGGCAGTATGCCACCTCTTATGTAGCAAAACCTTGTTCAGGTGAATACCTTCCAATCAGTAGGAGGCAGGTCTGTCACAAGGAATATAAGGGTTCTCTAGACGCAACTCAATCATGTGTGTGTCGGGGGAGGAGGTCACAGGTGAAGTCTGGTTGGTTCTCCAAATTTGAATTAATGATGGAACCTTACCTTCCTGAACAGATCTGTCTCCATATGACAGAAAGTTCTAGTTTGGGAGACGAGTAACAGACGAGTGAATAAAAGTGTGGGCATACCACATGTCATCTTCCAACGCCATAAACAAGCTCAGAAAAGACCTCTCACTTCTCAGAGGTTATTCCCTGTCCAAAAAACAAGAATGAGAATCTAAGAAGGTTACTGTTTGGGGATGAGTTTGTGAAGTGGTCTTCAGGGCCCTCTAATCAATACTGAGGAAATCTGCACTGAGAGGCAGATGGCATGACATAGGGTATCAGAAGAATAGGAAGAAATGGCATATGTGAACAATGTCTCTGTGGAGTTTGGACACATAATGCCCTCAATGATGGTGCTTTGTCCATAGAAATGTCCACTTAAAGGGACCACTGCATATTTAATGCAGCTATATACTTTCCCGGTGGTCTAGCCATGAGCCGTTATCATGCACAAGTATTAATGAATATATTTCCCAGTTGTGTCTATCTGAGGAATGCATTAATCTTATGGCTCCCTATATATTTGATGATCATCTATTTTAAAAACAATTAAATCCCTCACTAGAAATACCAACCAAACATCATCAGTTTAGAGTTCTCAATTCGTTAAACTAATTATATTACTGGAAGCTTACTTTTCTAAAATGTGTATATACTGGAAGCTTACTTTTCTAAATTGTGTATATGTTTATTCTATGTACAATGTGTATAGAGAAACACTAAATAGATCATTGTGTTTGTTCTGTTTAAGTCAATTCTAGGAAATTATTTTTCTATTATTATAAATACATACAATAAAATACAAAAATTATAAAATTAGTGAAATAGCAATAAATAAGTCAAAGGCATTTTAAATAAATAGATCATTGACTTTTTAAACATCCTATCGTGCATATATTTATACCTGTATATACAGATACAGGTATTCTGTCCCATACTTAAGACAAGCATATAATTTTTTTCTTTCACCATGTAACATTAAGATATGTTTATATTTTATCACTGAATAAGTGCACAGTTCTACAAAAACATGCACATGTTCATTACCATAAACCATATGCATGAAACATGTGTCTAAACAAATAGGCATCTTAAGTGTGGTGTCCATATTGTATAATGTGAGTATATTCCTTTTAAAGGGGCATGGATGTTTTTTATTTCCACTTTTATGCGTATTTTTGTGAAAGCGTCTTTCCCCAAAATGTATTGCTACTGTTTGAATTTATTTCCCTGAACAGAATTGTTGGCTAATGATGCATATATTAACACACTCAGTCTTTCATGAATCTACTGCTGATTTTCCAGCAATACAGCAATGTCTTGAAGCTATGCACGTCAATGTCCAGTTATCCTGATTTTCTTCCCTGATGCTGCCCCAGAAAGGATGTCTGAGCCACTTTAACCTCCCCCAGCTTCCCACTTAGACCTTCTTGTTGCTTATAATGGGCCCTCCTTTTGCCCCTTTCTACCCCTTAAACTAATATCATGTTAAATTTTAATAACTACTTTTAAAAGATGTAATAGAACATAAGAGGTTAACAAGTATAACTTCACCTTTCAAATAGTACTGCTCACTTCTGTTTGCCATATACTTGGTAAAAGACTACTACATGTTATATAAATAATTAAATGCTACTCCTAATATCTTCTTTGCAATAAAATCCTGAAGCTCAGAAAAATAAAAAAAAATTCTAAAAAAAACCTTAATCATTTTCCAAGGGCAAATAGCTTCTGTATAACAGGTCTGCAATTTGTCTGTATTTATACTGTTTCTCTTCTCCTCTTAAGGACTGTCACATGATGCTCACATTGGGAGACAGAAACAAATGTAGGGCTTTTCTAGGAAATCAAAGCATGATTCTGGCAATCGAGTATACTGATGCATTACTATGAAGCAAGAAATAGAAATTTAGATCTGAAACTGCCTGTGCTGATTATATATTTTTAGTATAATCCTGTTACTTCATTCTTTGAGGAAAGGCCATCATTCAGATTTATCTTTTTCATTATGAAAAAAAATCAACCTTTTTTTCTAGTTGAAAACATATTTACAAAATCAAGAGGAAGATGGAATGGAACCTAGCTTGTAGGTAAATAATTTCTATTCTTATCTGAGAAACTATTGTAATGAATGTGCACTAAAATACAATAGAAGAGACCAGGATAAATTTGGTGCCCTTCATGTGATCAGTAATCCTGAAGTCAGACACGTGGGGTCACCTGATGCAAGCTCACTGTAGCTCCTGAAGCAACTAGTGTGGCTGACTTGGTAGACTGGACTGAGCCACCTTGGCCATGCTTTTCTGTTGTACAGGTTTCTCATCATTTTGTTGTTGTTGTTTTCTGGCAACACAGGTTAGCCAGAGGTATCTATCTTCTGGCAAATGGAAACCACAAGAAACCAAATAGCCATGTATTTCTTGGGTTCTTGCTTGGAACAGATACACTATCACTTTCATTTCATTCTGTTTCTAAAACAAAGTCTCATTACCAAATGCATAGCCAAGGAATGGCTGACACAGCCACCCCTGTCTGTGAGAATGAGTATAATGTCACGTGGCACAAAGCACCACCAAAGCAGCTGGCTTTTGTTTGAAAATGTATTGTTTCCCAACTAAGATATAAACCTATAGTCCTATTTGATCAGTGGCCGAGGAGACATTTTAATTTCCCAAGGGAGGGAAGGACGTCATTGAATTTCTGTCAGGTAGTTACTTGCTGTGAAATTATTTTGCCTCTCTTTTCTAAGGGCTGCTTTCTTTCATGTGTCTTTGTGGATTCAGTTTCCAGGGCGAAAACCTCTCTGTGAGTGACTCACGAAACCAGTCACCACTCTATCCACCCCCTCACCCTCATACCACAGAGACCAAAGCTGGGGCTGCTGTGTCACACGAGCGTGACAACCAGAATCCAGAATTCTTATTCAACTTGTTCCAGAAAAGCATGCCATAAAGTTTTAAAAAGACCATTTGTAAATAATTGTGTGCAAGAAAAATCGCATGCTCGCCGGGGAAGCAGATCCTGATGGGACTAGTGCTCACCCAGTGGGTTCAGCAGGAACGGGAGGAAAGATGAGTCCGGAAGCACTGTGAAGACAGAAGACAGGAAATGTCTCTAGTGGCTGAGGGGTGAACAGATTTTGTCTAAAAAGATAAGTCAGCTAAATGGAGAGTGAGAAGACATGAGCCAAATTTAACACACCAATGATGGACATGATCTCCTAGGATCCAATTTGGGAAGGAGTAGGGAGATAAGCTTGACCTGAGTGGCTGGTGATGAGAGCAGAGAAGTTGGCCTGGCTGGAGACAGTTTAGAAACGGTTTTAAGGTGTGCAGGGATGAGCTTTAATAAATAAGTTTACAAAGAAAGTTGGGGTTTTCATAAAGGTCAGAATTCAAGTTTTGTTCCTTGGATTTGTGTTCCAGGCAGTTTTGAAGCGCGATCCATGGCCCAGCCTGTCAGGTGACGACAGGAAGAAGTCGTCAAGGAGCACCTTCACTTCTGCGGGTAAGGAGAGGAAACACTCTCTACAAGGCATGGGCTCCCTGGCTTGCGTTTGTCGGCAAGTGAAACCCACACCTCTTTAAAGAGTCTCTTAACTCCTTTATGTCCTTATAGCCAAAGTGAGAGGAAAGTCAAAACACCACCAAGTAACATTGTTTTTTTTCAAATTCCTATTGCATGGAATATTGTTTCTTGACTGTGGAACACACTTTGGAACAATGAATGAAATATCTATAACAATTGTATGGTTTTATACTTCCTCTTAAAATTTAATTTATTTTTTAATTTTTTCTTTATTTTTGAGAATTTCATACTTACGTGCAATGAACTACGATCCCATCTATCTCATATTTCCTCCCTCTAACTTTTCCCATGTTTGCCCTGACATGCGCCTTCCAGTATTGTGTGTCTGTCAGGAGGGCCAGTTCATGATGCCCATATGCACAAAAGTAAGGGGATACCTACTGGAACTTGAGGAACCTCCCAGTGGTCACACCTTCAAAACACAACAATCAGCCCTCGCCCGTCTGTGCTGGCTTTGGCTGGCTTGATATTGCACATGTCTTGTAGTAGTAAACCCAACCGCTGTCAGCTCGAAACCATGACAGCTGTGTCGTGTCTAGATTACAGCACCTCCAGCTTGCCTTCCCATCCTCCAGTTCTTCCATTTATACCTCCTTTTCTTCTGCACTCCCTAAACATTAATGATGGTGGAGTTAATATAGATGTCCGGTTTAGGGCTGAACCCTCAGTCTCCTGTTCTTAGCATTCAACCAGTTCTGCTTTTCACCATTGACTGCTGTCCAGGGCCAAAGACGTTTCTCTGACCAAGGCTGTAGTCAGCCAGCATTCACAAGAAGAAACAGGAACATTTTGAAAGTGTGGTCTTTTAGTAAAATAACAATAGCAGGTTCTACTCCAGGGCCTACGATCTTCCCAGCCACCAGCTGTTGATGAACATTACTTACTGCATCAGGCATGGAATTCTGTCCTGTGCTTAGCTGCCCATTACACTCATGCTATTACTGCATCAGGACCATAACTTGCCCTGCAGGTTGGTATTCAGCATTCAGTGCCCAGTGCTGAGTCAAACCGCTGATGTCTTTTCTCCCACTTCAACCTGTCTAACCCTTCCAGCACTGTGTAACCTGAACATCGTGGAGAAAGTTTTCCTATCAGCTGGAGACTGATTTCTCCATATGCTGAATGTTAAGTGCTCAGCAAGAGGGTTGTGCCATGTAGTTATGGGCAGCTAAGGGCCATGGCAATAACCCCTGTTACTTTGGTTGCTTCTGGGGTCTCCTGGCGATACAAAGGCGGTAACCCATGCTTTGTCCTGTGATGTTCACTTAATAAATCATGTCATGTGAAAGAGGAACTGTGGATACATGCAGGGTAATTCCAATCACGCTATTTTTTAAAGTTGTGTTTTGCAATTAACTTAAAAACTATTGGATTTCCATAAGGCTTTTTATAGATTTTTAGTTTGGATTAAGATACCTGTTGTCCCAATATCTCTCCCATCCCCCCATCCCAACTTAATCCATTAATGTGCAGTATCACCCCACATTTTTCCATTAACTTTTGTTCCTCTACCTGTCCTCTCTTACATTTTTAAGTTGGTTGTGTGTGATAGTAGGCTGTCATATGAATTGTTATACTTGTTTCCCTTGTGTTTTAATTTGTATTTCCCTGAAACCTAGGACTTTTTAGTATTCTTTTTTTATCTTTTTTTATTTTATAATTTAATTTTACATATCAGCCATGGATTCCCTTGTTCTCCCCCCTCCCACACCCTCCACCTTCCCCCCAGTCCAGCCCCCATTCCCATCTTCTCCAGGGCAAAGACTCCCCTGAGGACTGAGATCAACCTGGTAGATTCAGTCCAGGCAGGTCCAGTCCCCTCCTCCCAGGCTGAACCAAGTGTCCCTTTATAAGCCCCAGGTTTCAAACAGCCAACTCATGCACTGAGTCATATTCTTAAAGTATTCCTAGCCCTTTGTATTTCTTCTTTTGAGAATATTCTGATCAGTCCCATAGCTCATCTTTTAATTGTGTTGTTTGTTTTCTTAGTGTCTAATTTTTGGATATTTTGTATTTTCTAAACATGAATCCTCTGTCAGCAAACATTTTTTTCCATTCTCTATTATTCCCAATAACTTACTTTGTAATGTATGCTGCTGTACAGAGATATTTATAGTGATATTCTATTAGTTGATTGTTGCTCTTATTTCCTATGTATCTGGGGTCTCATTCAGAAAGTCTTTACCTGTACCTACAAGTTGAAACATACTCTATGTTTCTAGTAATACTTCCGGTCGATCAGGTCTTAGGTTCATGTCTCCGATCTATTTAGACTCCAGTTCTGAAAGGGAAGGATCTAGTTTCTTTCTTCTCACTTTGAATCCCAATCTTCCTAACACATTTGTTAGAGATGCTCTCTGTTCTCCAGTGAATTTTTTCTTCTTTGTAATTGGGAAACTGTCATATTGTAGACTTATATTTGTTCTTATATATTATATGTTCTTATGTATTATATTTGTCTCTTGTTCTATAGATGTTCGTTAGGTTCATTTGATTTAGATTGTCATTTAATTCAATGTTTTCCTGTTTCATTTTATTCAGATTATATTTATTCAGCCAGTTCCAGGTTGTTTTTATTACTATGGCCCTATAGTATAAAGTGGAGCCAGACCTGTTGGTATCTTCTGCAGTATATTTTTGTTCAAGATGGCTTTGGTTATGTACATTTCTGGATTGCTTTTCTATGTCTGTGAAGAATGGCATTGGAATTTTGCTTGGGATTACATTGATTTTTGAAATATTATAATTTTCTCTATATTAATTCTACCAATCCGTGAGCATGGGAAGGCTTTCCATCTTCTAGTGTCTCACTCAAGTTTTTTTTCTTAAGTGTACTAAAATTTTCACTGAAGATGTCTTTTCTTAGAATTATTTATGCATTGCTTTTCTGGTGTGTTTTTTTTTGTGTGTGTGGCTTTTGTAAATGGGATTATTTCTCTGATTTCTTTTTCAGTCCATTTGTTCATAGAAAAGCTACTGATATTTTGTATCCTTTCAATTTCCTGAAATTACTGGTCAGCCTAAGATTATTTTGACAGAATCTTTAGAGTCTTTTATGTGAAGAATCGTATCATCTTCTTTCATATTTCTGTTCCATTTATTTCCTTCTCTTGTCTTACTGCTGTACACATTGAAGAGCAGTGGAGACAATGGATAAGCTTGACTTGTTCTTCATCTTAGTGGGAACTCTTGAGTTTCCTCTATTTAGTGTATTTGGTTATAGGTTAGTCCTATATTGCCTCGTCATGCTCCTTCTCTTACAGGCCTCTCCGCAACTCCTATCACAAGGGATATTGGATTTTGTCAAAGGCTATTCTGTGTCTAATAAAATGTGCTGTTTCTATTATGAGTCTATTTGTGTGATGTATGACATCCATTGATTTACATGTGTTTAACCATCCATGGAATTCAAACAATATGGTGCTGACAAATGATCTTTCTGAGATGAGCTCAAAATTAGGTTGCCAGTATCTTTTTTTTTTTTGGTTGCTGCTGTTTAAACTCTGTAATGTTTTCAGTTTCAAAATGTTTTTGAGAATTTTATACATGAATATAGTATCTTGATATCTTAATATCATTTCTGTATATCCCTCTCAATTGTAGCTCCTACTGTATTTGGATCCCATCCATCTGGGCTTCCCGATCTCTTTTTAATACACACAAATGCACATACACATGCACACACAGATGCACACAGCACCTACTGAGTCTGCTTCATGTTGTTCATATATTGGGACTGTAGTTTTGCATATGTCTTCATCAGGGAGATCACTCTATAATTTTGTTTGCTGTGTCTTTATCTGCTTTTTGGACCAGGGTAACACCAGTTTCATAAAAAGAGTGTGAGTGTCTTCCTTCTTGGAATAATTGGATTACTATCGGTGTCAATTCTTCTTTGAAGTTCAGGTAGAATTCAGTAATAAACCCATCCAGGGTATTTTTAGTTAGCAAACTTTTTATTACTACTTAAATTTTGTTGCTTCTTATTATTCTGCTTAAATTACTTATATTGTCTTAGTTTAATTTTGTTGTATTTTATGCATCTAGAAATTCATCTTTTTTTGATATTTTCCAAATTTGTGGAATATGGGTTTTTAAAGTATGTTCTTATAATTTCCTGAATTTCACTAGTGTCTGTTGTAATGTTTCCCTCTTCATTTCTATTTTTTTTTTTATTTGAGTCTGGTAAGTTTGGATAATGGTTTATCAATCTTATCTTTTCAATAAAGCAACTATTTCATTTATACCTTGTATGCTTTATTGTTGCCTGCTTATTTGTATTGAAATAATTTTAAGCCTAATTTTGGAAATCTCTTCCTGTTTAATTTTTTTTATTTTTTAATTTATTTTTACATTCCAACAGCAGTTTCCTCTCCCTCTTCTCCCCCCAGTTCCTCACCTCTGCCCTCATCCACTCCTTTCCTTTCTCTTCAGAAAAGGGTAAGCCTCCTAAAGACATCAACCTAACATAGCATATCAAGTTGCAGTAAGACTAGGCACCTCCTCTCCTATTGAGGCTGGATGAGGCAATGGGTAGGAGGAAAGGGACCTTAAATCAAGTAAGAGGGTCAGAGACAGCCCCTGCTCTCACTGTTAGGAGACCCACAATAAGACCAAGCTGCATAACTGTAACAATATGCAAAGAGCCCAGGTTAGTTCCATGCAGGCCTCTGGTTGTCGGTTCAATCTCTGTGAGCCCCTATGAGCCCAAGTTCGTTGATTCTATGGGTTTCCTTGTGGTGCCCTTGACCCTTCTGGCCCCTACAATCTCTCCCCTCCCTTTTCCATATAATTCCCTGAGCTCTGCCTAATGTTTGTCAAAGTCTGCATCTATGTCCACCCAGTTACTGGATGAAGACTTTCTGTTCTTGTCTAGTATTTTTGTTGTTTTCTTTTTCTTTTCTTCAAGCCCATTGGATACATCATTATATTATTGATTTGATGTCTCTTAAAATTTTGGTTATAGGCACTTAGTTCTATCATCCTTAAGACTATCTTCCTTGTGTTTCAAAGATTTTATATGTTTTTATTTTTATTCAATTTAAAAAAAAATGTGCTCTTCTTGATTTCTTTACTCACCCAATTAAGCTCCAAACAGTGTATTGTTTAATCTTCAGGAGCTTATATATTTTCTGTATATTTTATAGTTGTTGATATTTACCTTCATTCTATTGTGGTCAAATTTCAGTTCTGGAGAAATTTCTTTGGGCTGCTTAGAAGAATGTGTATTCTTTAGTGTTTGTGTGAAATGTTCTATAGATGTTTGTTAGGTTCATTTAATTTAGGTTGTCATTTAATTCAATGTTTTCCTGTTTCATCTTATTCAGGTGACCTACCTGTCTTTATCTATCAGGAAAAACCTATAGAATCAAATAACTAAATTTGAAATATCTCTTTCTTATGGTGAGCTCTGTAAGAAGTTCTGCCCTGGTAGGCCTTAAAGTGTTTCAGAAAACAGCATGGATTTTTAAGGCACAGAAAGCCGTTCACCCAATGTTTGTAGATGAACTGCATTCATCTATTGGGGAAATTTGTAGTAATTTTGCACTGTGGTGCTAATTAACTCGGGCAGGAAAAATTGTGTCCTATATTCTTGCTTGATAGACTGTGAATGTTGGGTGTAGACCAAGTCTTAAAAGGGATGTGAAAATTGGACAACATGGATTTGTTTTCTACTATTATAGTTTGCTCAGGGATGTAACTGATTATAGTACATGAAGAAAGACATGTATTTAAATATATTTGTAAAGATCAAAAGATTGTGACATTATTTTTCATTATGTAGTTATACTTTTGTGCTATTTATTATCCTTGGAATCATTTGGTTAGGGGTGATGTTTTGTTACTACATGACCAACTTCACCATGAGATGGTAGAGATGGCTGTATTTAAACCAGTATTCCATGGTCTACCTTGTGGACCCCACAAGACTCACAGGAAAATTTCACTGCTGAAGCACTATAGTATGCTTCTTTGGATTACTGGTAGAATTAGATCATGAGGTTGAACCAAGTAAAAAGTAATGAGGTCTCTTTTTATAATAAATACAAGAATCTCTGAGTTTATTTATTTATTTACTTTTCATATTACATACCAATCACAGTTCCTCCTCCCTCCCCTTTTGCCCCCCCACCTCAGGCCACCCACCTCCATCCACTCCTCATAGAGCGTAAGGCCTCCCTTGCGGAGTCAACAAAGTCTGGCATAGCAAGTTCAGGTAAGACTAAGCCCCTCCCTGATGTGTCAAGGCTGAGCAAGGTATCCCATCATAGAGAATGTGTTCGAAAAAGCCATTTCATGTACCCAGGAAAAGTCCTGGACCCACTGCCAGGGGCTCCCAAACAGATCTAGCCACATAACTGACACCCACATTCAGAGGGGCTAGTTTGGTTCCATGCATTTTCCCCAGCTGACTGGCCAGAGTCCATGAGCTCCCACCAGCTTGAGGCAGCTGTCTCTGTGGTTTTCCCCATCATGATCTTGACCCCCCCTTGTTCATATAACCCCTCCTTCCTCTCTTCAGCTGGACTCCCGGAGCTCGGCCCAGTGCTTAGGTGTGGATCTGCTTCCATCAGTTACTGGATGAAGGTTCTATGATGACAGTTAGGGTAGTCACCGATCTGTTTACCAGGGTAGGCCAGTTCAGGCCCCCTCTCCACTACTGCTAGCAGTCTCAGCTGGGGTCATCCTTGTGGATTCCTGGGAATTTCCCTAGCACCAGATTTCTCCCTATCCCATAATGTCTCCCTCTTTCAAGATATATCTTTCACATGACCCTAACTGCCAAGTTATATGTCCAACCCCTGAACTTCCTTTCTTTGACTTTTGAAAAGCTTGCATTGAAGCTGTCACAAGCAGGTAAATTGTCACCAGCTACTCTTGTGGGAGATCACAGTTTTGCACCAAGCACACACGTTGAAAGACTCACAATTGCCTATAACTCCAGGTACAATGGATTGGGTAAGATTTTTCTGGTCCCAGAAGGCACTGTAAACACATGGTACACAACACACACACACACACACACACACACACACACACACACACACACACACACACACAGGCGCACACATAGGAAAGCATACATACATACATACATACATACACTATGATGAGAATGAAGAGGGAGATATTATCCTAGTGTTTTTCTATTTTTAAGGAATTTTGATGTCCATACCCTAAAATGGTTTAGAGGAAGTCCAGGGCTCACTAGACTAGATTACACACTGAGAAAAATTGTCCCAGAACACGCAGAGCCATATCGGTATCTGGGATTAATGACAATGTCCACCAGATAACATAGCTGCACATGAGCAAGGAATAGGACAATGTGGAAGGGACAATCACAATATTCTATGAACCATATGCTTTATTGTTGTGTTTCCATTCACCGTCTGTAGATCACATTAGAAGGAATCATGTTTATTTAAAAAGATTGACCCAAGGATATAAAATATATTTTCATGCAAGTAATTAAAATACTCATGCCCATATATTTAAATAACTTAGAATTTGAGCTGAATAAAACTATTACTTTCTTTTACAAAATGGAAGGAAACATTTATCAGTGATTGCCTGGGGCTGTGCATGTCCTTTTTCAAATACCCAATAGTGAAAACACAACCTGGTCTCATGGAGTATAGTGGGGTTTGAGTCCACTGAACTGTTTTCTTTTGAGATTCTTATTTCTCACACTTAATGAATCAATTGTGTTAGCTTAAAATTAGGTCCAGAATAGCTGCTTCTCAAATTATTCATTTCCTTTATCTTTGATGAATGGAATTTTCAATAATGTGTTTTGGAGAATTTGTCAGATGATGTGGCTTTGCTGAAAGAGTATTTCAACAGATGTGCATGGACTCAAAGGCCTTGCTACTTGGTTGGACTTCAGAGGCAACTTGGTGATCTGTGTCAGAACACATCATCTATTTCCTCCCACCAACTAGTTGCTCAGAGAACCTACCACACTGTGGCTTTCTGGGTACCATTTTCATTTTCCCATCTACTCCATGTTTCCTAAAGAGTGAGCACTTCTCTGGTGCAGCCAGAGCATAAGAACAACACTGACTCTGCATAGACCTAACTTCAAGGAGCCCTGAGTAGAATTCACATGTGATAATTCCCACTGTATATTTGTTGTTTGAATGGCAGTTTCATACTAATGAGTTATGTGTTTACCCAACAATCAAATGATGGACAAGGATATCCATATTAGCTACTGAGGAAAAGGAATAGAAAATACTATATAAATATGTAAATACCAATAGCTAATATAATTCTATACATACAGAAGAGGATTCTACATTACAGGTCTTTACAGTAAGACACTGTAACTGCAGGGGAATATGAGAAAGCAGAATAAGTCTTATCTGCAGACATTTATCTGCCATGGGCCACTATCAGAAACTGTTACCCAACATTGACAAACAGGGAGCTTGTCCTCACTGAAAATTTCAGAAGTTCTTAAATTACCTTCCAATATTCATGGCCATCTCAGTCTTGAATGATAATGTGAAGGTAACATTTGCCAAGTATTTATTGTGTGTGGAACTGAGAGGGTACTTTTGTTTTGTCTTTGCATTCATTCAATACTGCTAGGAGGAAAGTGTTGATGTTATTTTCCCTGGTAACTCAGTCTTAAAGATAGGCACTTATCACACTGATATGACAAAAGAGCTTCTCTCTCAGAGAGATGGGCTGCAGGCTTTGCATTCTTACCAATAAATGCCATATACAGAATTATACGAGAAGCATTAAAATCTGTACTCAAGTCAGGTAGAAAGCAAAAGGAACAAGTGAATTACAGGTGAATATGAAACAGAAAGTAGAGTAATACCAAGGACCAAGTTATTCCTCAGTTTTCTACCAGGACTGTCTGTGGAAAGCAGGGATGATGGACAGACAGCACAGCTTCCTCTTGCATCCTCTTGTCAACTGCTGAAACCTACACTAGATGCTTCTTTGACATGAACATGCCATTTCAGTCCACATGGATTAATAGCAGGGGATGCTTGTGAGATTCTCCTTGCTGTCCATGCCCTTTTCCAGTAGGCTGGACTTTATCAGGTCATCTCATAAGACTCATTGTAACATGAGTATCATTAGTAGAAAGAATTCTTTAACTATTTATTTCATTCTTCCCCCAATTAGTCCCATTTATTTATTTTAATACATTATTACTTTGTATTTAAAATATATAAATCCCTTGTTCAGTAAAAATAGATACATTTCCTTGCACACATGCATAGTTTAGTTACTGTTGTAGAATCTCCTGGTATTAGCTTTCCATTTTTGTTTTTGTATTTTTATGTATCCCTCTAGTTGTGAAGTAACATTCTAGTCATTTTTAATTGCCCTATCATTCTGTCCATTTAATACAAGTCTCCCAGGTGTTAGGGATATCTAAGGTCCACTGGCTGGACTCCAGGCTGCTCACCAGTACATGCTTCTATGTTAGTTATCTCTACTTCAGAATACAGTCTTCAGCGGGACTCCATTAGCTTGTGATTGTTTCAACTGGAAAAATAGCTTATTTTTACATGCCAAACTTGAAAAGCTCTGCTTGGACTCTTATTTGTTACTTTTCAACTGTTCTTGAGATCTACAGGGAACCAATTAATACTAA
Source organism: Peromyscus eremicus (assembly GCF_949786415.1). NCBI lineage: Eukaryota > Metazoa > Chordata > Mammalia > Rodentia > Cricetidae > Peromyscus > Peromyscus eremicus. Next base: position 9,434,778 of record NC_081418.1, on the reverse strand, counting down.
ATTAAAAACATATTTCAAAGTCAGCTAATTGTAAAATATGCCCAAATTATAAGATCTTCCAGGATTATACAAAGTTAATTAAATTCACCTTCTATGGAAGAAAAAAAAAAAAACACCTTAGTTCTAGCCAAATACTGTGAGATTCCTAGGAAGAGAGATCTTCCATTGTCTTCTTGTATCTATGGCTTAACCACTGGGCCTAGGTAATGATTTCACATTATTAGACAGGCAGGGGCTGTTGGGGGAGCAGTATCAGCCCAAATGGTGGGATTTCATCTAAACTTTTTATATATGCACACACATATAAATATACATATAGACATATACAATATTGTGAACATAAAACGTTGCCCTATGAGTTTTTAAATCATCTCTGGCATTCTTTATCTCTCCTCCCCACTAACTCAGTAGACTCCCCACTTTCCTCGGGTAAAGTCCCCACCCCATCTTACCATTTTCCACTTCCTAGCAACTGCAGCCTACCATCTCCCTTTCTAGGATTTCTTCTATTCCCCGCCCATGGTTCCTTTTTACTTTACTGGTTTCTGCCATGACTCCAGGTTGTGTATTCACATCTTAAGATTAAAAGCTGGAACACACAAATAGTAAAGAACACATAGCTTGTGTCTTTCTGGGTCAGGGTTACCTCACCCAGTATATTTTTTAGTTTCATTCACTTACCTGAAAATTACATTTTTCTACAGCTGAAGAGAATCCACTGTGTAGATAATCCACATTTTCATTATCTATTCACCAGTTGAAGAATATTTATTGTTTCCCTTTCCTAGTTGTTGTGAATAGGGTGCCAATGAACATGGCTGAGCAAGAATCTGATGAGCAAGATGTGAAATCCTTAGGGTTTGGGGGTGGGGAGAGAAACTCAAGTTGCTTATCTTCTCAAAAACTTGGCTTTTCCTTTCTGGGATGATAAAACATACCGATTTCCTGTTTAATTTTTCATATCTGTTGCCAAAAAGCTGTTTTACAATCGTCTCTCTGTCCTACCATGTCTAGTTAATGCAGTATTAACTCATTCAGTGTTTGCACAAATAACCCAATTGAATCTTCCTGACATTTTTGTGTAGCTGATACCTTATCATTTATGTTACATCCCATTCTTCTGTTTTTCCTCAGTTTTAGAGTTGGTTGTATGTTTGTTTACTTTATATTGGAAAAGTTGTCAGTTAAATTTCACATGGGAAACAATGACAATCACCTAATTATGCCTTTGTTTAGAGCAACTTAATTTCATTTTATTTCTGTTGAGTAATAGCAACCTGTCTTATCATATCCTGTTTTCTTTTCCTTGTGGCTTACCATCAGTTTTCTTGTAGCTTAATTAAACTTAATTCACATGGGTTAATGAAAATTCTTAACCTAGCTCTTATAGTAATATATAATTAAAAGTATATTTTAAAATGCTCACAGTATTCAAGAGAAAAAGAAAAATGAAGAAATGAAATATTATGCCAAAATTTAATTCCTTGTATTTTTTAAAGCAATTACTTTCCATATAATTTTTACACTTGTAATTGGAAAAACGATTATTCATTTGAGTACTTGACCTAAATGTGTCATTTTGTCTATTTTCCTTGGAAGTTGAGCACATTAGCACTATATCAGCTAATTAACTGTGTAGTGTAGGTGGACTTTTTTTCCTGCCCATTAGTTCCCATATAACCAACATGGAGACTCAATATTAATTATAAATGCTTAACCAATAGCTCAGGCTTATTACCAACTAGGTCTTACAACTTAAATTAACCCATGTTTCTTATCTAAGCTCTGTCACATGGCTCATGACTTGTTACCTCATTTCATACACATCCTGCTTCCTCTGTATCTGCCTGGCCACTCCTCTGATTCCACCCTTCTTCTTCCCAGTATCCTTAGTTTGGTTGTCCTGTCTATACTTTCTGCTGGGCTACCAGCCAATCAGACTTTTATTAAACCACTCTGAGTGACAAATCTTCACAGTGTACAAAAGAATTTTTCTACAGCAGTGAAGTCCTGAGTAATGCCAATGTGCTCCAAGTTAACTTGGAAAGACAGTGAGAAATACAATGATACTTTTGTAATTATAGTCTCTTTTAGTATAACACCTTACAAATCTAGCACGTAAGAACTTAGAAGTTTTCGGTCCTTTGAGAATGAATTTTCAATGTGAAATATGAATTTACAACAGCTTTGACATTCATCACAGGCATAGGACAATTTTTATTGTCTTCTGTCTGATGTGTAGGGCATCATCCATACCTAGAATTTCAGAACTTCCCATACCGATAAAAGTAGTAAAAGGAATTTAAAACCTGAATGTCATTTTGAAGGCCTAGGAAGTAAATTTTGAACATTTAAGATGATTCATAGTAAGACAAGTCTGTTGCTGTGTCTATTTAAATTAAAGGTAATTGAACAATGGCAATAGTAAAGTTAGATGACATAATTGAAATCCTTTTTCATTTACACTTCCTGCTAGGTGTCAGATTTACCTGTTTAAGCAATCAACAGTTGTTCAAGCTGTGTGTTCTTATTAAAATGCACATTATAAGGTCTTGATTTCATAATGATCTGTTTAGTGCCTTATGGTGTTCAATTTCTAATCTTTAAGAAATTTCTACTAAATCCACAGTTATAATTTAAAAAACACATTTCAGGAACTTTTATGTTTATAGATATATCTGAGTTCACCTTGTCAAGTGCAGGCCATTTTCTTATAAGAAAGTCATAAGTTATGAAGAAGAGAACTATGTATACTGTTATAATTAGAGTAAATGCATAAGGCCTGTTTTGGATTTGGATTTGGATTCTTGGATATATTTTAGGAGTAAAATTATTCAATATTGAGATACAATCATTAAAGGGCTATATTTCTTTTTTTTTCTTTTTTTTTAATTTTTATTTTGCAATACAATTCAGTTCTACGTATCAGCCACGGATTCCCTTGTTCTCCCCCCACCCCGCCCCCCATTCCCATCTCCTCCAGGGCAAAGCCTTCCCCGTGGACTGAGCTCAACCTGGTAGACTCAGTCCAGGTAGGTCTAGTCCCCTCCTCCCAGGCCAAGCCAAGCGACCCTGCATAGGCCCCAGGTTTCAAACAGCCAACTCATGCAATGAGCACAGGACCCGGTGCCACTGCCTGGATGCCTCCCAAACAGATCAGGCCAATCAACTGTCTCACCCACTCAGAGGGCCTGATCCAGTTGGTGACCCCTCAGCCATTGGTTCACATTTCATGTGTTTCCGTTCGTTTGGCTATTTGTCCCTCTGCTTTATCCAACCTTGGTCTCAACAATTCTTGCTCATATAAACCCTCCTCATTCTCGCTCCCAGAGATCCACACGGGGCCTAGTCATGGATCTCTGCATCCAGATCCCTCAGTAGTTGGATGAGGTTTCTAGCACGACAATTAGGGTGCTTGGCCATCCCATCACCAAGTAGGTCAGTTCAGGCTGTCTCTCGACCATTGCCAGCAGTCTGTTGTGGGGGTATCTTTGTGGATTTCTGTGGGCCTCTCTAGGACTTTGCTTCTTCCTATTCTCATGTGGTCTTCATTTACCATGGTCTCCTATTCCTTGTTCTCCCTCTCTGTTGTTGATCCAGCTGGGATCTCCCGCTCCCCCAAGCTCTTTTTCCCTCGACCCTCGCCCTTCACTACCCCCACTCATGTCCAGGCTGTTCATGTAGATCTCATTGCATTTCTCTGTCATTGGGCAATCCCCGTGTCTTTCTTGGGGTCCTGTTTTCCAGGTAGCCTCCCTGGAGTTGTGAGTAGCAGTCCAGTCATCCTTGTTCCACATCTAGTATCCTGCTATGAGTGAGTACATACCATGTTTGTCTTTCTGAGTCTGGGATACCTCACTCGGGATGATTTTTTCTAGATCCATCCATTTGTCTGCAAACCTCATGATGTCATTGTTTTTCTCTTCTGAGTAGTATTCCATTGTGTATATGTACCACATTTTGTTTATCCATTCTTCAGTTGAAGGGCATCTAGGTTGTTTCCATGTTCTGGCTATTACAAACAATGTTGATATGAACATAGCTGAACAAGTGCTCTTGTGGTGTGGTTGAGCATTCCTTGGGTATATGCCCGAGTGGTATAGCTGGATCTTGGGGGAGATGGATTCAAAGGGCTATATTTCTTAAAAAATACCATTATAAAAGGGGAAGTCAGGGAGACATGATGGTATAGTTCTATGAGCTCAGTACTCCTGAGACAGGGACAGACGGATCACCATGTCTTTGAGGCAAACAGAGTCAACAGAGTGAGTACTAGGCCACATAAAGTTATAAAGCAAGATTCTCTCAAATTAGTTAATTAATTAATTAGAAATATAATGGGGAAGTTAAGTTAAATACATTAAATAACTACATCACTATGACCCACTAATGTAATTTTCTCTTGAAAATGATAGTGTTCGTAAAGATTTGGAATCACTAAAATAATTTTCAAGAAGAAATTGCAATACATTTAATACTCAAACATCAAAATACCTATGGCATTTATTGTGTACAATGAGGAAATGGGATCTGTAGACACAGTGCATTAATTAGAATTGAAACAAAAGATCACTGTAATTTTGTCACCTCATAGCATTTCTGGAGATTTTTTCTGCATATTTGATTTTAATGTAGATTGTTTCCATTGCTTCCATTGATAATATTCTTAAGACTAGGCAAATATTACTACTATTAAATTGTTTTTCATTTACATTATACTGGTCGGGTAAGATAGATTTAGAAATCACATTCTCAAGCACTTCTAAATAGGTATTTGCCATGTTGTTTTTTCTTAAATGTTTTAAGTAATAGTCTCAGCTTTAATTTCATTCTTAACTTGATTATCTGCATACAATACAAAAAAATTTCCTCAACAGGAACAACATGATGTTGACTCTAAAATAATTGCAAATTATAATTTACTGAGAAATTACTAATAACAGCAATGTAAAAACTGGTTTTTGACTTGATGAATTATGACTTTTTAATTATTTACAGGGGTTACTTTATCAACATTATGATTCAATGTCTTGCTTTTCCATCCATTTATTGCTGTCTTAATTTAGAGAATAAATAATTTAGTTTCTTTTTATGCAATTGGTATTTTAAAATTTACAAGAAGAATGTGTTCTCTCTATAGGTTATGGTTTTTCTTATTAAAAGCATACCATATAACTAAAGACTTTTCTGTGTCTATAATTTATAGTAGACACATAATAGATAACTGAATGCAATATTAGAGTGAAGGCATATAATCTGGTAACAGCCACCATTTCTCAGTTAGAGCTCAAAGCAAAGGAAAAAGAACATACATTTTGTAAAAATGAAATTTACATACATATATGAATATAAATTATAATTTTATATCACTGCATGAATGAAAATCAACTATTGTACAAAATGGACCTCAAACTTCAAAGCAACATTGTTGTTCTTATAATAAGCTTGTGAAACACTGAATGTCTGGTTTCTGGTCAGAGAAGTTTCTGCTCTGATATTGTGGCTCTTCTGAGAGATTCCATTTGGTAGACCTAATTTCCATGGGAATCTTTACTGGAAATGATCTGTGATGTTCTTGTCTGGCCATGAAGGGCTGCTATGCAGATGTTACACACTCTTTCACTCTGAAAAGAATCACAGTAGGAGAAAATACTATTTTGTGACTGTTTTGAGAGGAAAATATACCTATTAATTGGAATAGTAACAGTTTATTAGTTTCAATTTTGAAGGAATTAGCTGATTTGTACTTGTTCATTCTGAGTGTTTTGTATCTAACCATTTTTCATAATAATTACCAACTATAAATTCACTTGCTCCTTGTGGGGCATTTGCATATTATAAGCTCAGAATATATGACATTTGAAAGGAACACATGTAAAAAGCCTTGTTTCAAATTCTTCTTTCATAGACCACCAAAAAAAAACAATGATGAGTTGGTAGAATTCATATTCTCCGCCTTATCAAACACAAATATTCTGGCAATGGTATTTTCTCCCTGGCAATGTATGCAAAGTTACAACCTATGGTATATATGATTTCACATAAAGCAGGACCTTAATTTTTTTTTTAATTTAGAAATATTTCTTCGCCGGGTGGTGGTGGTGCATGCCTTTAATCCCAGCACTTGGGAGGCAGAGGCAAGCAGAGCTTTGTGAGTTTGAGGATAGCCTGGTATACAGAGTGAGATCCAGGAAAGGTGCAAAGCTACACAGAGAAACTCTCTCTCGAAAAACCAAAAAAAAAAATTATTTCTTCAAAGAAAGTATCCTGGTTTCTGGCAATTTAAGAGAAGGATCTAAGAAAAGAAATGGAAAGATAAATGGAAAATAAAAGAGAAATAAAATGGCCCAGATATTCGTGTGAGAATCAGGAGTAAAATGTGTATTAAAATGCTTGTTTCTCTATCTACTACTTGAAGAAGGAGTATGAGATGAAATGAATACAAATATTACTCTAAGGTGAGGTAGCTGTATAGAGAACCAAAGAAAAAGCTGTGTCTTCACCGAGGGAGCTATGACCAGTGATTTTTAGTATGTCCCTTGATGTCCAGGAATCCTGTGGATTTATACCATTATTAATGTCAATTTATTTCTTAAATACTCACAATACCTTTTTGATAAGATTTTATTTTGCAGTAGATCACAGTGACATTTTTACTTCTCTATTTTTTAGTATATTAGGCTTATAGTAAATAAAGAAGGTAAGCATTAGTGTGTAGAGATAACATATGTTCTCAATAGATAGCTGACACATAAAAGAAGAAAAATGTGATTTAATGATGCAATTTCAGTACTTACAGCTTAACATATGGTTTAACAATAATATATAATCCCCAATCAAAATCGACATAAATGCTCATGCACAAAACTACTTCAAGTTAGACCCCAGGTTTTATGACATCTTAATGCTGTGATTATCAATGCTATCTTAGCCTTTCTCCAAGATTTACTTTTGGGGAAAAAGCAGCATTGTGAAATTTGATTTCAGATTCTGTAAATAGCATAGAATATCAGTTTATGTTTTAATAGGGCAGGGAAATTGAAATACATTTTCTCCATGTTCCTTGTTAATTTTATTCATCTATATTGAACTCTAATTTGCCCATTTGAAGTTTTATATCCTCTGTATAATATATAGTAGGTAGGGTTATGAAAATACATTGGGAATCTGAAAAAGATTGCTGGGGATGCTGTGAATGTGTTTCTCTGATTGATTGATTGATTGATTGATAAATATAATGCTAATTGGCCAATAGCCAGGCAGGAAGTATAGTGTAGGCGGGAAAAAGAGAGAGGAGAATTCTGGGAAGTGGAAGGCTGAGTCAGGAGATGCTGCCAGCCACTACCATGAGGAGCAGGATGTAAAGAAGTGGTAAGCCATGAGCCATGTGGCAAGGTATAGATTTATAGAAATGGGTTAATTTAAGATATAAGAACTAGATAGCAAGAAGCCTGAGCCACACGGCTGTACAGTTTATAAATAATATAAGTATCTGTATGTTTATTTGGGTCTGAGCAGCTGTGGGATTGATGGGTAAGAAAGATTTGTCCTGACCATGGGCCAGGCAGGACCAGGAGATAACCCTAGTTACAAAAGATACAGAGGAATGATTAGCCTCAAAGAGAAGTTTTTCTCATGTTAAAACTTCTGTCAAGATTACATTTTATTTTATTTCAGTGTATTCTGAGATCTCATACAACTGTTGGTCCAAGAAGAGAAAGGAAGAAGTATCCATGTATGCAACTATGTTGCACACTTACAGTAAACTTTAGTATGGATTAATTTGATGTTTCTCCTTACAAACCCAAACCTTTTTCCATGGCTTTTGCCCAAGTGGCATATCTAGCCTTTTTATTTGATTTTGATAATCACCTTTAAACATAATAAAAAGAAATGAATGACAGAGCAGCCTACCTCTATCCTTGTTATTTTTGATAATCTGAAGTAATATTTTAAAACACTGTATACATAATAAATAAATAAATCTTAAAAAAAAAAAAGAACGGCACTGTAACAGGTTTTCAATAACAAAATATATCCCTTGCAGGGTAGTGACACAAGCCTTTAGTCTTAGCACTCTGGAGACAGAGGCAAGCAAATCTCTGTGAGTTAGAGGCCAGCCTGGTCCTTTACAAGAAACACATCCATAGGCATTCCATGCCTCATCTTCAGTCTTGGCCCTTAATGTACTGCCTATGTTAGAAATAATTTTTTTGCATCATTATACAAAATATTCCAACTGAAGAATCTGGTTGAATTTTTTGTTTGTTTGTTTGTTTCTTCAAGTCAGGGTTTCTCTGTGTAGTTTTGGTGCCTGTCCTGGATCTCGCTCTGTAGACCAGGCTGGCCTCGAACTCACAGAGATCTGCCTGGCTCTGCCTCCTGAGTGCTGGGATTAAAGGTGTGCACCACCACCGCCCAGACTGGTTGAATTTTTTGAAGGACTTTTCATCTTCTAGAATATGGGACTTAAAAATTATACTGGATCTATATATACTGAATGTACATTGATATATTAATATATCTATCTATATATATTTATATATTGAATATACTGGATATATATTAATCATCAAAAACTCAACTTCTAATGTAGTTTTTGAGAAAATGAACTGGTTTTTAGAGCTGTCTTTCATAGATCTATCTAAGGAGTGATGTACTAAAAAGTGAGCATGCAAGCTTATAAGTCTGTCTGTAAATAGAAAGCAGAGATTGCTAACTCAAATCATTACAAACTTAGCACTGCCTTTATGTCATTGTCCATTTATAGTAGAAAAAGGAAAGAATACCTATATGCATCCTAGGAAAAAAGCAGTAATAAGCTCTAAGGCTGACAAGAGATCAAGTAAGAGCATGCTTTTAAACTTCAGTTGGCGTTACCAATATGCAGGCAGTGGGTAAGCACAGAAGATATTACTATAGTGACAGGAAAGTTTTCCCTGATGTTTATATTGTCCCTCTGGTGCATACCATGTGTCACACTCCACAGCCAAGCTCCCTTCCCTTCTAGCCTGGCTTTTTTCACAAATTTCAGAAAACCCTTACTGGCATTACTGTCTAGTCATTTCCTATTTTAAAGAATTTTTATAGAATGAATTACCCTTCCTCAGTCTATTTTTTATTTAACTTCCCTAATATTTATCCATTTTTCTTCAATATACTAGCTGCAAAAGCTGGAGACCTGTTTGTAGAGTCAAGGAGCTGAGAACAGGAAAATATGGGGAGATGAGAAGATATGTATTATTCAAACAAACAAGTAAACAGAAATAATAAGAGATACAGGATCAAGAAGCCATGGCGATAGATTGTCTGAAAATATAAAATAAATTTTCTGTCTCTATTAAAAAGAATAATTGCCGGGCGGTGGTGGCGCACGCCTTTAATCCCAGCACTTGGGAGGCAGAGGCAGGCGGATCTCTGTGAGTTTGAGGCCAGCCTGGTCTACAGTGTGATCCAAGAAAGGTGCAAAGCTTACACAGAGAAACCCTGTCTCGAAAAAAAAAAAAAAAAAAAAGAATAATTGCCTCAAAATTACAAATACATGTACAACATGCATGGACTAAGAATAACTCGTATGACACACAGACATACACCTCCTCCGAAGCTAGTGACCTGATAAGGATAGAGCATTCTAAGAAACATCTAGGATCCTTTCAGGCCATAAGAGTCTTCTTCTTCCATGGTTGATGTATCTTCATAATGTTGAAATTCTAGAAAAAATATATTTATTCAAATCATGACATTTAATTTTTTCATAACAATTCTCTAATTAAAGTGCCTATATTTTATTTATCTACTTTTTTATAATATTAACTTATGGAGACAACAAAGTCACATTAATATCTTGTTTCTTGTTCTCAGTTTATTGTTTTTCTTTAATTGTTTTTTTCTTATTAATTCTGTCATGGTGATATTAACCTTTAATCAATATATTTTTTAATAGATTTTGTTTTTTAGAATAATTTAAGTTTGACAAAATAATTGGATTCAAATTTCCCAGTTCCCATTAGTCCCTGTTCCCCTACATGGATTCAGCTTCCCTTCTGTCAACACTGTTGTGGAACTTTAATCAGCTTTATTCGTTAAGAAGGACATTATGATATAGATCATGAACTTAATTTTTTGTATTTATTTAATATGTATGTGCATGCACACATGAAGTAGAATGTGTGTAGAGACTAACTTTGGGGGTTCAGGTCTGTCATTTTACCATGTGGGACCTGATGACGGATTCAGTTCATCAAGCATGGCAGCAGTGCTTTCCCCTGCTGAGACATCCTGCTGGGAGTGCACAGTTTGATAAGCATGGACAGGTTTATGTAATCATCTAGCCACTGTGAAAGCCATGCACTGGAACACCCTACCAGTTCCCTCAGGATCTCTCCATAGTCACTTCTCTGCTTGTTGCTGGCAACTACATTACTACCTTTTAATAGGAAGATGTATATTTTTTAGAACTTCATGAAATCCCAGAGTATGTACACACATTTGATGTGATTTTCCACTTAGAAAAATGTTTCTGAGTCATTCTTGTCTCAAGCTATTCCTCTTTTGGCAAAGTAATATTTCATTGTGTGGGAAACATGGCTATACCATAATTCGTTCAGTCAGTAGTCAAGGTGCCTTTTCTTTTCTTTCGTTTTAGTTTTGCCATTTGAATATAAGGCTCTTAGAAGTTTTCCAATGTAAGTATTTTAGTGAAAGTGTGCTTTTCTTTTGAGTAAATAGTGCTTTGATTGCTAAGCCACCATGCTAAGGTCTGTGCAATGCTTACACATCCTCACTAGCACTTGGGATCATCAATACTTTTAGTGTCAGCTATAAAATATAGTTTCTATTGGTGGCTCATTGATATTTTATGTTTTTTTTTAAATGTCTAAGCATGCTGGCCTTCATTTATGTGTGGACTTGACAGTTTGTGTTTTGGCAAATGTCTGTGTAAATGTTTTTCACATTGTATAAACAGAGTTGCTTTCTCTATATTCTTAAATTGTAGAAACCACATATGTATTGTGGGTGCAAATTCTTCAGACATGTGTTTTGAAAACGTTTTCTTCCACTCTGTCCTTTGCCTTTTTGTTTTCTTAACATTGCCTTCTCAGATCAAAAGTTGTAGGTTTTCAGTAAGTCTAAGAATTCTAGCTATGTCATCTGCTCCTAGGGTTACCATCCAGAAGAGTGAGCCTTTGTGTCCAGATTCCTAAACTTTAAGAGAGTCTACACTCACATAAGAATGGGAGAGATGTCAACAAAGATGGCTTTTCCACTCTGTCCCTGTTCCAGCTGGACCCTCCCATTTCCTTATGTTCTCATCCCCTGTTCTTTTCCCTCCATTACCCCCCCACACACACACACACACATCCCAGTTTGCTCATGAAGATCTCATCTATTTCTCCTTTGCTGGGCTATCTATGTGTCTCTCTTAGGGTCCCTCATTGTCAGCTAGCTTCTAAGGAGTTGTGGGTTGTAGTCTGGTTATCCTTTGCCTTACATCTATTATCCACTTATGAGTGAGTACATACTACGTTTGTTCTTCTGAGTCTGGGTTACCTCACTCAGGATGATATTTTCTAGTTCCATCCATTTGCTTGCAAATTTCATGATATCATTGTCTTTTTTTACTGCTGAGTAGTACTCCATTGTGTATATGTGCCATATTTTCTTTATCCATTCTTCAGTTGAAGGGCAACTAGGTTGTTTCCAAGTTCTTGCTATTATGAATAATGCTGCTATGAACATAGTTGAGCATGTGTCCTTGTGGTAAGATTATGACTCCTTGGGTATATGCCCAAGAGTGGTATAGCTGGGTCTTGAGGAAGACTTATTCCAAATTTTCTGAGAAACCACCATACTGATTTCCAAAGTGGCTGTACAAGTTTGCATTCCCACCAACAGTAGAGGAGTGTTTATTTTGCTCCACATCCTCTACAACATAAGCTGTCTTCAGTATTTTTGATCTTAGCCATTCTGACGTGTGTAAGATGGTATCTCAGAGACATTTTGATTTGCATTTCTCTGATGACTAAGGATGTTGAGCAATTCCTTACACATCTTTCAGCCATTTGAGATTCTTCTGTTGAGAATTCTCTGTTCAGCTTTGTAGTCCATTTTAAAATACTAGCTAACTGAATCCAGGAACACACAAAAAAATTATCTACCGTGACCAAGTAGGCTTCATCCCAGGGATGCAAGGATGGTTCAACACACAAAAATCTGTTAATGTAATACACAATATAAACCTAACTGAAAGAAAAAAAAGCACATGATCATCTCATTAGATGCTGAAAAAGTCTCTAACAGAATCCAATACCCCTTCATGATAAAGGTTCTAGAGAGATCAGGAATACAAGGAATATACCTAAACATAATAAAAGCAATCCACAGCAAGCTGACAGCCAACATCAAATTAAATGGAGAGAAACTCAAAGAGATTATTCTAAAATCAGGAACAAAACAAGACTTTCCACTCTTGCCATACTTATTCAATATAGTACTTGAAGTTCTAGATAGAGCAATAAGACTACAAAAGGAGATCAAAATGATACAAATTGGAAAAGAAGAAGTCAAACTTTTTCTATTTGCAGATGATATGATAGTATACATAACTGACCCCAAAAATTCTACCAGGGATCTCCTACAGCTGATAAACTCCTTCAGTAAGGTGGCAAGATACATAACTAACTAAAAAAAAAAATCAGTAGCCTTCCTATACACAAATGATAAATGGGCTGAGAAAGAAATCAGAGAAACATCACCCTTTACAATAGCCACAAATAATATAAAGTACCTTGTGGTAACTCTAACCAAACAAGTGAAAGACCTGTATGATAAGAATTTTAAGTCTCTGAAGAAAGAAATTGAAGAAGATATCAGAAAATGGAAAGATCTCCCATGCTCATGGATAGGTAGGATTAACATATTTAAAAATGGCAGTCTTACCAAAAGCAATCTACAGATTCAAAATCCCAACACAATTTTTCACAGACTTGGAAAGAAAAATAATTAACTTTATATGGAAAAACAAAAAACCCAAGATAGCTAAAAGAATTCTGCATAATAAAGCAACCTCTGGAGGCATCACAATCCCTTACCTCAAGCTCTACTATAGAGCTATAGTAATAAAAACAGCTTGGTACTGGCATAAAAACTGACACGTGGACCAATGGAATCGAATTGAAGACCCTGACATTAATCCACACACCTATGAACATCTGATTTTTGACAAAGAAGCCAAAACTATACCATGGAAAAAAGAAAGCATCTTCAACAAATTGAGCTGGCATAACTGGATGTCAACATGCAGAAGAATGTAAACAGATCCATACCTGTTGCCATGTACAAAACTTAAGTCCAAGTGGATCAAAGACCTCAACATAAATCCAGTTACACTGAACATGATAGAAGAAAAAGTAGGAAGTAGTGTTAAATGCATTGGCACAGAAGACCACTTCCTAAATATAACACCAGTAACACAGATACTGAGAGCAACAATTAATAAATGGAACCTCCTGAAACTGAGAAGCTTTTGTAGAGCAAAGGACACAGTCAATAAGACAAAACGACAGTCTACAGAATGGGAAAAGATCTTTACCAACCCTACATCTGACAGATGGCTGATCTCCAAAATATATAAAGAACTCAAAAAGCTAGACATCAAAATACTGAACAAGCCTTCTTGATTTTTATTGTTGATTTTTTTATGTTTTTGTGTGTACAAGTATGCTGTGTATGATTGTGGGCATGTGTGTGAGAGTCAGAGAACAACCTTGAGTGAAGATCCTCATTTTCTACCTTGTTTGAGGCAGGATTTCTTGTTATTTTCTGTTGTGTGTGCTATGGTAGTTGGTTTGCAAACTTCTCATTGCCTCTGACACCCATCTAAAATTATACATGCCTATTACTGTGTGAGACCACATATGAGTTCCAGGGCTCTGAACCCAGGTCCTCAAGTTTCCATGGCAAGCATTTTACTCACCAATACATCTCCCTTATATCGCCAATTTGTCCTCATTATTCTGAATCAACTATCCAATAGGTGTACTATCTACCATTCAGTACCAGACTATTCTCATCTAACTCATTAGTATTATTTTTTAGAGAACTATAATTTGGCTAAGATTGAGATATTAGTCAACAATGAGTTGATTATGTATTTGCTTTTCTTTTTCTTGTAATTCTAATCATTTGACACAGGACTTTACATATAGTAGGCTGTACATTAGATGAGGCATTGACAAAATTAAATTACTTTTTAATTTTCAGTCTGAGTAACTCAGTGATGACAAATTTATTGTAGCCATGGGCTATTTAATCAAGCCACCTTCATTAACCCAGTATCTGGCCCATAGGAATCTTTCTGACAGTCACATTGTATTGTAATTATATTTACAGATATTCCCATATTTCTATCCTTTACAGTAAACTCTTAAATGTGGTATTAAATTAACAATTTCACAAGAGTTCATCATTGTATTTTCAAATTTCTTTACCTCTTAGGTTTGTAGACTATAAAGCTAGATATTTTGATGTCTCAGATGTACATTCACACAAAATGTACCACAATGCTTTTTTTTTTTGTATATTTGGACCTTTTAGGTAAATAAATTTAAGTGATAATATTAGTGCCTATGTTATATGCTCATAATGATTAAGTGATCATATATTTCAAAGCATACTAGATTTGTCACTTGGAAAGTAATCAATCATTAAATACTTATTATTTTTATTTTCATTTAACAATGAGCTGGATTTCAAAAGCAAAGTAAAAGGACATGATTTACTCATTTTTTTTTCCATTGCCTGTGATGTTTGCTGAAATTCATGTTCTTACTAAGAATATTTATTATCGTCAGACTGATTCCCAATGTGTACACACGAGGAATCCTTATTCACTACTATAAGTAGGGGTATTTTTTTTTTTGCTGCATATCAGTAACTCAAAAAGAGTGACAGTGTTAACTATGGACTTGTGATTAACTTACTGCTTAGTGTATTCATTTATGAAATGTGGGAAATTTACAACTGAAAGAAGTCCATTGACAATAACACATGTAGATAAACAAGGTTTCTTTATATTTGAACCCAGTCCCCCCCCCCCCAAATATTGATTCAGCTGAAAAATAAGATATGAAGTCTGGTACTCTTTCTGATGCATTTGTACTTCTTTAACTTCAGTTCCTTGTATTCAAACAGACCAGCTTCTATTTTTAGCATTTCCTGAGTAAATGTTAGATAAATAATCCCAAAAAATTAAATAACAAATTTTGAGAGTAAATAAATCTTCTGTGGCAATGGAAAATAAAATAATCTTATTGAGAATTTAGAAAAGGCTTCCTTCCTGTGGTGAGCTATAGGGTCTCATGTGAGAATGAGTAGAAATCAAATTCCTTTACAGAAAGCAAGGAATACAGTATGGACATAAATAATGGGTGATGGAGCATCAGTTCTCAGAAGAAGAAGCAGAAGTTTCTAGATCAAGGATACTATCCAGAGCTACACTGCCAGTTTCAAATACTTAAACAGGGAATGGGCTCAGATGGGTGTCTATGATGATTAGATTGTCATTTCTCATTGCACTTTAGCAGCAAGCAGAGTGGAGGTCACACTCAGGGACGCTAGAAACCGCTTTAATCAGCCCTGCTGGCTGTGATGGGGGCTAGCAGAGATGCTGTCACTGTCTGTGCAGAGAGGCAAGGGTATCAGAACCAGTCAGAAGCTGCTGTCTGTAGAAGCTGCTGATGGCATGAATACGCAGAGAGGAAGAGTGTAAGGAATGAGTCTGGTCTCAGACCACTAGATTTTTTAACTAGTCTAGCAATTCTCAGAATGTTGCCAAGTGTTCCGTGATTTATATACTTGAATTTAAAACAAATAAGCTTTAATACTGGACCCAGTGCTTTTTTTTAACAAAGGATTAAATCTTGCCTCTCTTTGAAAACTGATAAAACAAACACATAAATGGTTTAACAATGATACTGAAACCTATGACACTTCACATTTAGGAAGTGGTTGAGTGGGGTGCTGGATACATTCAAAGTCAGATTAGAGCCTGTGTTTATCATTCGGGCAGTCAGAGAGTGCATGATTTCCATATCAGAGATACTGTGGAAACTCCTTCATATGTGAAGTGAAATGGAAACATGGCCACCATTTTATCCCAATAACATACTGCAAAGGATCCCTGTTTTCAAATGATCATTTCTTTATTTTCTAATTGTCTTGTTTGCTTTGGACTCAGATATATAATAATCATAAAGATTGCTAAGAAATTTTCAGAATTTGTTTTTCTTTTGTATTTCAAATTTTATAATTTAAAACATTCATAGTTTGTTCTTATAAGTTGTTGGTATAAAACTCAAGCACTTACTCTAAAAAATGTGTACACAAGGTTCTACTGTATATTTGCCAGAATTTCTAAGGCAATTATAAATTTATTAATAATATGTTTGGCTCAGATATTCTCAATATATTTATATCTTTGTAAATTTAGCTTGATAAACTGTTCTTGAATTTAATATAATTCTATGCCTAACAAAATGAACTGTTTGGAGGATTTTATGGTTTTTTTTTTGTTTTTGTTTTTGTTTTTGTTTGTTTGTTTTTTGGTTTTTTTTTTGTTTGTTTGTTTTTTGGTTTTTCGAGACAGGGTTTCTCTGTGTAGCTTTGCGCCTTTCCTGGAACTCGCTTTGGAGACCAGGCTGGCCTCGAACTCACAGAGATCCGCCTGGCTCTGCCTCCTGAGTGCTGGGATTAAAGGCGTGTGCCACCACCGCCCGGCTGATTTTATGTTTATATAGTTGAAAAGTATCCCTTAAAGACTAATCCTATTATTAATTAAGGAATGGAGATCTCAACAGATCATTAAGTTGTCATATTGTTTAAAATCTGTGTCAAAAAATAGTAGCTTCTTAAAATCCCCTCAAGACAATTGAAAATGCATAGCTTATAATTACATGTAAATAAATATGCTATTAGTCATTTTAATGGTTCACTTCAATGCTCATCTCAAGTTCAAGAACTATGTTTTAATTCTTTATAATTGTATAACTATATATTTATAATTATATTACCATATTAACTAAATATTTCTTTTCCCTTTTAAGATGTAAGTGAAATGACCAAAATTATTAAAAAATTCATCACTAAGGTTTTGTAAATATATCATTTTAATTTTTTAAAAAATAGTTAATTTATCCCAGCCAGATCACACATTCTCCTCCCTCTCTCCTCTTACCCCATTCCCTCCCTATAGCCTTCCCACTTCCCCTCCCCATCCACTCCTCCTCCTTTTTCTTCAGAAAAGGGCAGGCACCCCATGTCTATCAGCCAGCCATGACATATCAAGCTGCAGTAAGACTAGGCACCTCCTCCCCTTTTAAGGCCGGAGGAGGCAACCCAGCAGGAGGGAAGGGGCCCCAAAGCAGATAGACAGCCCCTGCTCCCACTTTTAAGAGTCTCACAACAAGACCAAGTTACACAACTGTAACTTATGTGCAGAGGGCCTAGGTCAGTCCTAGCAAACTGTCTGGTCAGCAGTTCAATCTCTGAACCTCTGTGAGTCCACGTTAGTTGATTCGGTAAGTTTTCTTGTGATGTTCTTGACCACTCGGGCTCCTACAACCCTTCCTTTCCCTCTTCAACAGGATTCCTAGAGTTCCGCCTAATGTCTGGCTCTGGGAATCTATCTGTTTCCATCAGTTGCTGGGTGAAGCCTCTCTGAGGACAATTTGGCTAGACAACGACCTATGAGTATAGCAGAATATCATTAGGCATCATTGCATTGACTTTTTATTTTTTCCTGTCATGTTTGGTTCTATCCTAGGTCTCTGGTCCGTTCCTCCTCAGGGTCTTGGCTCTCCAGGAAGTGTTAGTGGTGATCTCTCTCTCTCTCTCGTGGTATGAGTCTCAAGATGCACCAGTCACTGGTTGGCCACTCCCACAATTTCTGCCCCACCTTAACCTCAGCATATCTTGTAGGCAGGGCAAATTGTAGGTCAAAAGTGTTGTGACTGAGTTGGGGTCCTAATCCCTCCACTGGAATTCTTGCCTTACAGGAGATGGCTGGTTCAGGCTCTGTATCTCCTATTGCTAAGAGTCTTAGCTAGGCTCACCCTTATAGATTCCTGGGAGTTTCCACTGCACTAGGTTTCCAGTTCATCCCAGAGATGCCCTTGATTCCAGTTGTCTCTCCTAGTACTCTCTGCCTGCATCCTCCCTGGCCTGATCCCTCCTGTTCCTATGCCCAAACCCCAGTCTAGATTCCTTCCCCAACCCCATCCACCTGTGATGTCTATTCTATTTCCTCTCCACAGTGAGATTCACATGTCCTCCCTTGAGCCCTCTTTGTTACTTAGCTGCTTTGGGTCTGTGGATTGAAGTATGGCTGTCCTTTACTTTACCATATAATCATCTCATTGGATGCTGAAAAAGCCTTTGGCAAAATTAAAATATCTTTTAAAGGGCCAAGGTGAAATTCCTTGAATTATTCTCCAAAATAATTTAATCACTCATTATTTATTTCTCCCCCAAATGACCTCACAACTCCTACTTAATTATTTGAAAGTTAGATTTTATAGCACGAATCCTAATTGTTCTTATTAATAAAAACCTGGATTCAGATATCAGGTTGAAAGCTGAAAAATCAGAGAAGCAGAGCAGCCACTCACTAAAGTTCTTACCTCTACCGAATCATCAACCTTAATGGGACCTAACTCCTTTTTCCTTCTGCCTTATATTCCTTTCTCCACCCAGCCCTATCACTTCCTGTCTCAACTTCCCTAGTGCTGGGATTAAAGGTGTGTGCCTCCCAAGTACTGGGAACAAGGCATGAGATCCCAAGTGCTGGGATTGAAGGTGTGTGCCACCACTGCCTGGCCCCTATTGTTATCTAGTGGCTTAGCTCCACACTCTGATCTTCAGGCAAGCTTTATTTGTTAGACCACAAACAAAATATCACCACAAGATTTTACAAAGTCATTTTTATAGTCATTTTTTCTATGTTTTAACTTTTCAGGAACATTATAATTTAGTTTAAAGATATAAGAATAAAAGTTTGTCTAAAAGCTTGGAACAGTGCTGCTGAAGTTGAAAAAAATAGAACATTCTAATCAATGTCCTAAAGTTATTTTCTTTACTCCATTTATCGAAGAAAACCAAAGCAAAAAGGAATATCAGAGTATTTACCCTCATGATAATGATGTGAATGGGGCCCAAAACCCAAATAAAAATAATGACCCCATATTCCCAAACTCCATACCGCATGTGCTCAGAACCACAACTATGGAGATGCATTTTATAAGCATTATTTAAGTCACCAAACCCTTTCCACTGTTGCTGCCAAACTTCTACACAGTAGGAACTATGAAAACCGGTGCCAAACCCTCACGTTCCTGATATAGCTTCCAACAGCTGCAAACCCTTAAGCTTCAAGTACAGCTGCCTGAGTAGAACTATTGAAAGGACCCACAAAGGCAGATACACAGATTACATATGTTCAATAACTTTAGAGCCATATTACAAATATGTAGTTATATTAAGGCCATTAGGCATGAGGGAAATTGTGCCAGCAGTCTCTAATTGACCTTACAGGGAGAGTATGATCTCCACATTGTTCTTCCATTACTCTCCAAATCATTTACTTTTGTTAGAATTACGTATTCTTTCAACACACAAACCCACACCAAATAGAGGCAATTACATTGCTTAGTGAGTGCCTTGTTTCTGAATGGTAATTTTCCAAAGGAGGGCTACTTAAATACTTAATTCCTGAAAAGTCTCATGCATCAAATTTTTACTAGGAATTCAACAAATGTTTTATATATATATATATATATATGTGTGTGTGTGTGTGTGTGTGTGTGTGTGTGTGTTTATATATTGTATAATATTTACAACAAATGTTTTATATAAAGAGTGACAGAGAGAAAAGAACCTTCCACTGACACAAGAACTCAACTATATTAAAAACAAAGAAAAAATTCAAGTGAAACTACACATCTGATGCAAATAACATAAAGCATATTATTCTCTCAATTTTTTAAAACTATTTTGGCCACAATCTAGATCAAAACTAGATTTGTTCCAATCAATGATCAAAGCAAATTCAGGTAATACTTTCAAACTCTTCCCCTTTCTTTTAAGGATGTGAGAAACTTGGACATCTAAAAATTGCTGTTCTGTTACTTAAGTTTCCAACTTTTTACAGATGAATGAACATTATTGGCCAGCATCATGTGAGGACAGAATTGGCATTTAAATATCTTTGTTGCTGTCATGGAGATGAGTCAACTTGAATACATGGCTCTGTCTGTTATTACCATTATGCTACATTCAGTCTGCCCAGTCTCACCCAACTTCTCATTTCTTCAAGTCCTATTTGGCAGCAAAAAATGATCATGGAGTTTTAAACAAGTGATTTATGGGAGCAACTGAAATGCCAAGTCATAGTGAAGTGTTTGGATATTATAGGTATTAATTTATATAACGCAAAGCATATCAACATCTGTATAATCAAAATGCTTATTGTACCTTGCTATACAAGAAAGACATGATGTGAAAGCTGAAAGGAAGGGAAAAAGTAAATGATTATTTGATTTATGGTTTAATTCCCTCTTCTATCTAAACTTCATAGTCCTAGTGACTAGAGGAACTTATAAATCTTAATTCAATAACTGTAACACCAAATATCTGTTTCTTTTCTATCTATGGGAGTACAGAACTCTTGTTTATATCTTATTGAGTTGCCCACCATTGAGATATGTAGAACATTTCTACTTATATATGCACATTTTACTCTGTGTTACATATGTGTGTGTCCAGGGTTATTATGAATGTTAGTATGAATAAAGCGTCTATCAGACTTTTGATGGAAGTCACAATTCCTCCCCAGGAAAGCTCATGTTTCTCTTTTGTTGTTGGATGGTCTTTGGCCTTTACTCTTTTGGGGGGCCTGCCACCTAGCTCCCAAATAAATCACTCACAGAGACTTATTTGTACTTATAAATGCCCAGCCTTATCATGTTTTTTTCTTTTCTTTTCTTGAAATTTTTTTTTCCTTTTGCATACCAACCACAGATCACCCTCTCATCTCTCCTCCCCCCCCCCCCGCCACAGCTTACCCCCCAAAGATCCACCCCTATCCCGTCCTTCAAAAGGGTAAATTCTCCCATGGGCAGTCAGCAAAGCCTAGTACATTCAGTTGAGGTAGGACCAAGCCACTCCCCGCTGCATCAATGGTAAGCAAGCCATCCGACCATAGGGAATGGACTCCAAAAAGCCAGCTCATGCATCAGGAATAGATCCTGATCCCACTGCCAGGGGCCTCTCAAACAGACCAAGCTACACAACTGTCTCCCGTATGCAGAGGGCCTGGTCTGGTCCCATGCAGGTTCTTCTTGCCAGCTTTCCTTAACTTAAATTATCTCATTTACCTTTTGCCTCTGGGCTTTTCTTGTTCTCTTACTTCTTTAAATCTTACTCATACACAGCTTGCTATGTAGCTGAGTGGCTGACCCCTAGCATCCTTCTCCTTCTCTGGCTACTTCTTTCTCTCCTCTCGGATTTCTCTCTGCCTGCCAGCCCTGTCTGTTTCTCTCTCCTGCCTCACTATTGGTTGTTCAGTTTTGTATTAAACCATCAGGTGTTTTAGACAGGCACAGTAACATAGCTTCACAGAGTTAAACAAATACAACATAAACAAAAGTAACACGCCTTAAAATAATATTCCCCAACACATTTTTGCTTCTGATTTTCTTCCACAAGACAGGTATATCACTACTCACTGAAATTCACCTTCAGTGAACATTGCTTTCTAGGTAATTAGTTATGTACATATTTGTTTGTTCTTTCCTTGAGAAAACCTACCACTGCATGTAGATCAAGAGCATCTGGCGGCCCTTCTTCCCATACAGAATGCAGGAGAATGACCTCACGCCCATCTGTGTAGGGCACTTCAGCATCTAGGAAAATTCTTTACCAAGGAATTTCCAGTGATCAAGAATGAATGCTTGCTTCATTGTGTTCTCAAAACAATGACCCTCCCACCCAACCCATTTCATGTTAAACTGAGTTTGAAGCTTTCCTTCAAACTTTAATCTTGAGCTAATACTGATTCAATAATCCTTGAGTTCGGGGCTTCCATGAAGTTTGAGCTACATTTGGAAACACTGTCAGTGAAATACAAGAGGATGACATGCCGAGGATCCATTGCCCGATAATGTTTCAGAAGATAGGATGAGAGCTGTATGTCGTCTCTGTGTATGACTTCTGTTTTTCTTTTAAGATATCTGTCTTAATGAGGGGAAATAAAACTAGGTGGACATGTGCCTGTAGTATTTTATAACTGTGTATATACTACACATATATCAACACAATGTGCTGGGCCAAATAAAATGTATTTTTCAGCATTTTTCTTGACAGTTATTTTGAAATTTATTGTGTATATTTTAAAATAATTTATTGGATTGAATAATAGTAAAAAATAATAAAAATAAACTAATGCAAACAATCCACCATACACTTCTAGTTTATTTTGATCAAAATATTAGTGCTAAAGGATTTCACAGTGTAATCCCATTTTCTAGGTAAACTAATTGAGTCTTGAGAAATTGAAGTTACTTGTCCAAAGTCACCTAAGGAGCTATATTTAAACCCAGACTGTCTGCCTAGTACCCTTGTTTCTAGCCACAGTGATTTTACTACTGTTGCAAAGACAGTTTGAGATCTAGAGAAGGTGTTGGCACAATATAGATAACTACTCTGCTATTCTTAGCAAAAATATATTTAGATTAGAATTCCTGAAGCTTATTGTGGCAGTACATAATCTTCAAAATAATGTGGAAGGAATATTTCATAACACTGTAAGTCAATATTCTGTTTAATGAACTTGTATAAATATGTAATTATCTCTTCATGAACCTGCTTGGGGACCAGGTACCTGTGTTCCTGATATGTACCTCTGGCATTCTGGCACCTTCTCTTCCTTAGACACATTTCTCCCACAGGCTTTAGGAACACTGTCTTACTGTATGGGGGAAATGGAGACTGTGAATTGCAGTTCATGTTTTCACTCTTGCTTTGACTGAACATCTGCTCACCCAAGGCCAGCTTTTTTAGTTCCATCTACTCATTACTATGGTTACCATGGTATATGCTCTATTTTAGGTCTGTATCTATTGGCTTGTAGCCATTCTCTCTTTGGGGGAAGAAAAGAAAGTTTTCCAGAGCCAAACTGGCCTTCTATTCAGTAAATATGGTAATTTTTGCCTATGCTGAGTTTCCACCCATCCCCTTTCCTTTCATATTTGGTGTTCTTCTGTGTGCAAAGGGATCTTTCCATCCAACATTTTTTGTGTGGATTTAACCACACATTTTCTACTTAATTACCCTCTCTGTTTTGAAAAGTTTCCCCTTAATTGCACTCATATAGGATTTGTTTCTAGTGTCACTGTGATATTTAAATGTGACTGTTGCCTGCTTATATTCCTCTAAATATGTTGTTTAGGAAGATGATGCCTCAGATAGCAAAATGAAGATCATAAGCTTCTCAACCTGAGCCATCCCATTGACCTGTGCTGTTCACTCTGATACATAACCAGGGACTATGTGCAGGAATTGAGTTCTAAATTTGTGCTAGTCTGAGACATATATACATATGTCATATAATAAGATTAATAATATATTTTCTATAAATATTTAATAAGAAAAAAGTGATGTAACATATCTCAATATTTTATATTACTACAATTAAAATACTTGTTTATAAAATAAATCATTAAAATTATGCTTTTTAAAGTATAAATCTGAGGGCTAGAAAACAATTTCATAGTCCATATTATTCTCATTATATAGAGATACTTTAAGACTATTTATAATGTTTAGGATGCCAGTAAATAAATAATAGCAAATCATATATTCATTAATTTGGTTTATATATGAATTCTTATTGTCAACTATTTTGTCTTTGCTGCCATGAATGTCTGCACAGTTCAAAAATACTAATCATCCAAATATATCACAGTTGTATTTCTCCCAAAAATGTGCTAATCACATTATCATCTCCATTTTCAAAAAATTATTGATGGTATTGTATGCAAATGATTAGATAATATAAAGATATGTTAGCTGTAGATCTCTTTCTCTCCATTTCTCAAAATACACAGATGTAAGTAAAGTGATTTTTTGCTAGAGCTAATCAACTGATATCTTAAATAACTATAATCTACATTTGCCATTGTAATAGTAAAATTTTTAACAGTAAATAAATTTTTATCAGCCAAAGGCATGCAGAAGCTCAAGGATGTAGACATAAAACTTACATTTCTTATAAAAACAGAGTGCCCATCTTAAAATCAATGTATAACATGAGGATATCCTCTCTATAGGCTTATTACTTCAAGTTTCAAATGCATCCATAATTCATCAGCATTAATAGGGCCATGAATGAATTGCCAGAAAATCCTAGTAATTGAGACCTTTAATTCATCATCTCACTTTATCCATAGAATAGGTCCAAATTATTTCAAATAACTGAAAATTTTCAGAATGAGTCTTCGTCAGTGAGGAAATAAGAAAATATCAGTAATAGAAAATATTTCTTATAATAAATATCTAATATTGATAAATATTTTCTACTACTACTATTTTTCCAGTATCAAAGCCTGATTTGAAAATTCTTCCAGTGGAAAAAAATCACTACCATGTATTACTTTATTATAAACCCTTATTACAATGTATATTTTTTATCTAATTCACTTAATATTTGTGCTATTCTATTACTTGTTATATATTTTAAATAGAGGTTTCTGGAAAGTTTATCTTATCCATACAACCTCACATCAAGTGATTATTGTACTAAGTTTCTCTGTAGTCAATTATGAAAGGATTTGATAGCACTTCAGCATTGCATTGAAATCCTCCTTATCACATAAAATCTATTAACACTATTTTAAGGTAAAATGTATGTAGTAGCATCATATGACAAATTTAATGCCAAACTCTTGCTCCCATAAAGTGCCACTAATTTTGCATCCTGCATACCTAAAGTGTCAGTGATCCCAGAGTAGCCTTTGAAATGGTTGCTTCTAAAATTTGGTAAATTTTCAGAAGTGTTACATAGAAGTGTGATTCCCAGAGCAATGGTGGACTGTAGTTATGTTACAATACCTGTTCAATACAGAGAGTGGGGTCAGAATTTAGTCATCTTCTCTTCTTGCTCTAAGTTTAAAATTCTGGCAATTAAATAAAATGCATTGGGGGAAATTAAATAGTTCGTTCCTTTAAACACAACAGAAGTAGCTTTATGGATGCCCCTTGCCCTAGAATTCATGTAAATTATAGCAGATACTCCAGCACACTGTATTTATGGCGTTTGTCTTGAATGAAAGTCTCAAAACGAAAACCAAAGGGAAGAAATGTCACTGCTCATAAGCATTCTGCCTTTGAGATTTTCCTGCCTCAAAAACATTTAAAAGCAGCACACACACCAGATTACTTTCTGGCTTTCTGGTCTCTGGGCTGTACTTTGTTCATTTCAGTTTTGTGGAGCATGGGTATATCAGGACAGGCAAGATTGTTTGAAATTCAGCGACTCTCTTAAGGAAGCCAGGAAGAGCAAGAAATGTCTGTAAGCTCAGTGTCTTACCTGTTTGCTGTAATTTCTCTATGGATCTGAGATTTATGGCAAACAGGAAAATAAAGCCAGTGAGGTTTGGTGTCGGTGTTCTGGGGAATTGTGAATGCAGTTGATTTAAAGGTCAGACATCGTTGGAAGTGAATATTTCTAATAGGGGGCACTCTCCCAGTGTTTCATGGTTCACAGTTGGGGAAATGTAAGCATCCAGTTGGAAAGTGTTGAGGGAGAGTTTTAATTTTAAAAGAAATCATTCAGGGCTTATGAAAGATTCAACTGAATCTTTCCTAAAATTTCTAAATGAGGGGTATAGTGAACCCTTTTTTCACTTTTCACAAGAAGCATTCTTTTTAAAAATCTCCTTTTTTTTAATCTCAAAATGTAATATTAATGAAGGCAAGAACAGTAGGGCAAATGATTTCCTAAGTCAAATGAAATCTTATTCAAGACACCAGATTTACCTTAATTATAGGTTTGATAAACCTGAGTTATTTCATGTGTATTAACTAATACAGTGATTCTTGGCCCTAAATGACTGTTATAATAACATGACCAGAGTGAAGACCACTGCTCATAACCTGTGAAATATAGGATGCTGTGGGATGGTCTGTATGTCAAATGCTCTGATTGGTCAATAAATAAAACACTGATTGGCCAGTGGCCAGGCAGAAAGTATAGGCAGGACTAACAGAGAGGAGAATTGTGAGAACAGGAAGGTGGGAGGAGACACTGCCAGCTGCTGCCATGACAAGCAGCATGTGAAGACGCCGGTAAGCCACAAGCCACGTGGCAAGGTATAGATTTGTAGAAATGGATTAATTTAAGATGTAAGAACAGTTAGCAGAAGCCTGCCATGGCCATACAGTTTGTAAGCAATATAAGTCTCTGTGTTTACTTGGTCTGAGTGGCTGTGGGACTGGCGGGTGACAGAGATTTGTCCTGACTGTGGGCCAGGCAGGAAAACTCTAGCTACAATAGGACATTTAGATTACTTGGTGTTCACTCTATTCAAAAAGCATTAGTATTTACTCATTGATAAAAACTCGTATATAATTACTTTCTTCTTTCTCTGAGAACAAATACCCCCCAACACACACACACACACACACACACACACACACACACACACACACACACATACGGGATCTATCCTATGCTTAGAGTGTGTTGTTTAAAGAACTACACTGGGTTGTGGCTAGAAAACAGAAATTAGGTTTTTCACATTTGGATAATTGTTTTAATTTTCTCTTATAAATGTCAGCTTTCATTTTGAGTGAAGACTTATAATTTGGCCTGAGGTCTAACATCTATTTGCTCATGTGAGACGCTGAAAATCTGTAATTAGTCTGGATGCTCTGATTTCTGTGGACCACTAGAATTAGGATGCCCTGGCACACAATTAGGACAACTTCTTACCATGTGGTAGTGAGTATTATAAACAATAAATGGTAGATTATACTGCCATGAATAATAAGCCATAAGAATTTTCAGTCACATGGCTCACACATTTTTGTGCAACATATGTGACATCATTTGTAGTGGGTAGCTGTTCCAGCTTTGACCTTGAAGTACTGCCACTAGTGAGGTAGCAGGTAACTGCCACTCCTGCCTATGACCTACCCCTGGGACGTGGCCAAAGCAAGGTCCCCGGCCAAAGCAAGGTCCCCTTAAGACCCAAGACGTATACATGCCCGCTCTCTCTTGGCTTCCTCATGATCCTGGATGCTGGATGCTGGATTGGAGACCAGTCAGAGTTCTCCAGAGAACCGCATTGGATTGTACCTCACCTCTCCCAGATCCTGTAACCACTGATCCCTTTGCTGTCTGTAAGTCACACCAGAATAAACCTCTTTGACTATGAGATAAACTATGTGGAGTTGCCTTCTTAGTTGCCACTTTAGTATTCTTTCTGGAAGTGAGTTATTGGGAATGGACTTCTGGGTGTACTTGGAATATCCTAATAAGAACATATGCTATGAATTATTTGATATTAACATATTGCATACATAACCTATGTGGCATCTGATTCCTTTGTGGGATCCTTTTAAAGGGAATAATGGCTAAACAATGGTAAAATAAGTTAATGGCACACAGAACAACAATCCCGAATGTCATAATGTGAATAGTCTGAAAAGAAACCCCAAGGATTATGAGCATCCATTCTCTGAGTTCTGTATATTTATCTATATAAATTATATTTTCTCAATGTGCCAGAACATTTCTCTAATAATAGGAAATGCCTCATTGCCAATTGAGTGTAGCTGACTATCAAGTACATTCCTATTTTATTCAGGCAGGGGATATTTTTCCTTGCTTTCTCTTCTCCTTTTCCTACCACTAACAGGGCACGTACATGCCACACACACTTCACTCTCTCGTTACTTCCCAGCTGTAATACTGAAATGCCAAGGTCTGAGACTTTACAAACAGCAGCAGCAGCAACATCTGGACCTGTGAAACTTTAATCTTGGCTGCTTTCCTTCATTTGCTTTGTGGCTTCCAGGCACCTGGGGACAGCCGGTCCGTACACAATGACATCAACCCGTACATGGAAATCTGATTCTTCTGGTATATGAACAATGCTTATTTAGAGAAGTATAAAACCACAAACTTCTGGTAATAAAGAATGCGTTCAAGGCACTGAGCATATGAAATCATGAAACTGTAACTAGAAGTTTAAGCAAACTTAAAACAAGCAGTGAAACAACAGTCACCTGAGTCTCATTTTCAAATTTTATTATAAAATTGTGAGCTCAGGTTGGAAACAGAAACTGGACAGACTTTATCTAAGGTAGAGAGTTCCTGTCAGAAAATATTACGCCTTGTTTCAAGCCAAAAGACATTTGGAGGAAAGCCAATTTTTTTCTCCAAATACTCCTACTAAATTTCTTCACCATTTTAGGTATTTCTTTTTTTTCCCATGCCCTGAAGTTCCTAATGCCTTTTTGAGCTCCATATTGACTGACTACAAAGTAGGATTTGGAGATTATTCATAAAATCAATTCATAGTTTGCAAAGGAATGATATCTGGTACAAATATTGACTAGTTGAAATCCTATTCCATAAATTTCTGCAGAGGTCATGGCTTTCAAAAATGAGGAAAAAGGAAGAAGAGAAAAGCTGAGGGAGGGCCTTTGATCTGTAAATCCAACAGTTTATGCGTCTGCCCTTCCATGGTGTGGAGTCACTGGCTTATATCTTAGATGCCTTGGCTAACCACCCTCAGATGTGAATAAAAAGGATGTAGAGGCAGGGCATGACCTATTTCTATACATTTTCATCCTCAGTGACTTAACAAGTCTCAAAAGTTTTCTAATCTCATATTAGAGCAAAAGGATTATTATAGTTTTTAGCATGATGTGTTTGCATGAACTGAAGTGAAAAAGTAGTACTGCACTCCCAAACCGTGCAACAAATCATCTAACCATTTAAGTATGCAAAAAACATCCAAGTTACTGATACCATACCACTGAAACCACAGAGAAGAGAGCAGGAGAAAGAGAATGCAACCATGGCAGATGAGTTTCAGGGAATAACTGGAAAGCAAAACACATAATAAATGGCATTTCAATACCCAAATAGAGAAAACATCTATGTTTCTTCCCAATGTGTCTTCACAAACTGTTACTGATATTTCAAAATGTCTTGTTATGATATTTACCTAAGCCTTAATCTTTGAAAACATATATTTTTTTACTTAAGTGTGTATGATTTTAATCATAAAAACACGTCATGATGAGATGTTTTAAAATATCTTCAAAAATTTACTATTAGATTTATCACTTGTTCCATGATACACAATATTATAATATTCTTTCAAATAATATTGTAATGTTAAAATACTCTTTCAGATTATTATCATTCTTTAAAACTCTAATATATAATATTTGTGGAAACTAAATCATGTTAATACTATTCAGGAATCAATTATATTTATTTTCAAAATATTTTAATAAAACTATTACAAAATGAGCAATGAGATAGATTTCATGACATTAAATATGTATTATATTACCCCTGGCTCTTATGAAACAGTGATGTATTAAAATACATTGGCATTAACTTCGGTTTCTCTTATTTCACTTGTTACTCTCTATGAATGCTTCTTTTTATGGCCTTAGGGTAAGTGTATCAACATCTTCTACTGACTTTTAGGATTGGCCCCAAGTCTATGATGAGATTCATTGATTAATCCAGTAGTAACAAATCCCAAAATTTCTTGAAAAATAACTTCGAAGCAGTGTAGTATAAAATTTTCTTCAAGACCACAAATGTTCCACTTTTACATACAAACAAGGGAGCAAGCACATAACATAACCCACCTAGAGCAGAAATGATGCATTTTATACATTGAATTTTAATGTCTTAACTACAACTTCTTTCAGGAGTTTGATGAACAGACTTTTGGCCTTATCCTGTGTTAGATTTGCCTTGTTTTGTTCCTGAATTTATTTCCAATGCTACATATGTCATCTAGGTTGTAGAAGTATCCGTTGTGCTATGACCAAATTTATCCTCTGACTAGGATTCCCTTCAAATCTTTTTTTAACTAAAACCTTTCATAAAAGTTTATAATATATCTTAGTGATCCATTGAAGGGTATGTTCTGATATTTTAAAAATTACATGCAATTCAAGGTTTCACTTCCACTAAGCCTTCATTCAAATGTAACCTGTGCCTAAATGCTCCTTAGAATTCTCTGAGTCCCCTTTACTATGTCCTTTTCTCCTAGGTGCACTCGCAATTTTCCCAGTGATCTGATTTACACTTGACTGAATGATCTGTGAATCATTCATAGTTATTGACTTGGAATTATTTACTCCATTTTCTATGCCCTTTTTGCCTGTTCTATTCTGTCTTTTGCATTATGTTCCTTTATCAGCTTCTTGTCCCCCAAATTACTATATTAGTTCTTTTCCTGTTGCTGTAATACAATACCTAGACAAAATGAACTTGGAGGAAGAGAGAGTTTGGGAGGCTTACCAATACTGTGGGGTACAGTCTGTCTCTGCAGGGCAGGCATGGCAACAGGAGCCTGGGGTCAGCCAGCCACTCCAGAAACTGGCTGATCGTTTTCATCCACACAGAGAAAGCAGAGGAAGAGAAGCGAAAGTGGACAAGCTATACAACCTCAAAGCCCAGCCCTAATAATATTCCTCCGGGAAGGCTCCACATCCTGAAAGTTCCATAACCTTCCCAAACAGCGCCACCAACTGGGAAATGAGTGTTCAAACACATGAGCCTAAGGGGAACATTGCTCATTCAAAACACAAGTATCTTTTCCTCTTTCTATAACCCTTTCTCCTTTCTTTCTTACAGTTACTGAACATTTCATTTGTGTCTGAACCTTCCTAAGACATGTTGTTAAATGGATCATTAATGCTTATTTATGGTTAACAAACTCCCTCGTGGTGGTACAAATCAAATTTTGGAAATGTAAAAGTGAGGACACTAGATATTTTTTCCACACATGCTGCCAATAAAAATTAACCAGCCTCTTTATTTCAGTCCTATTCACTGAGTTTGGTTCCATGATTAATATCCCTAATGATTATACCTGCTCTTTTATTCCTTTATAGTTTAAAATACATTTATAACCACAAAGGGAATTATATGCCAGCTAATGAAAACAGACTATTTAAAGATAAATGAAGCTGCTACAAAGATTTAATTCATAAACTCAAAACAGTAATAAATCAACTATCATCCTAATACAGTAGAAGATGCTATAATTGTCTTTGTGCCTTATTTATTTTCTGGTAAATGCATGCATGGTATCATTAATCCCATTTTGCATTTTATCTCATGCTAAAAGTCCTAAATAAAAAGACAATCTCAAGGTTTGCCCATTCATCAAACAGACCATTTTCGCTAGCTGCTGTCCTTTATTGAAGTTTCCTCCATTTGCATGCTTTTAGCCTTGAAACGTGTGATTAAATGCCACGTTTTTTTGTGTGAGCTAGAAGTGGGGAAAGTTAAAACTTGGAACTCATTCAAATTAATGATACTTTGAGAAATTAAACGAATATATCTTTATGCCTATAGTAATATCCTACACATTTTATTTAAAAGGTCTAATATATAAGGATCAAGAATACTGTTCATGCTTTCTTGCTTTCTATTATGAATTGAACATCTCAGTGATGCTGATTTGTCTCTGTATAAAGGATCCCAGTATATTTCTTGATATACAACAAAGTTTCAGATTTTTTTATTACTGCTTTTCCTTCTCTACCCCCATTTATCTGTCTCTCTTTTTTTTCATTTTAGTCATTTCTGAATGAAGTGGTTCAATATTGTTCCAATTAAAATTAATTACTTCTTTGATGTTAGAGGATATGTATCATGGTCTGAAGAAAAAAATATTTTAAATATTTTACTTTCAAAGATCTCTTGAAATTCTCTCATATATAAGTTTTAGCTTCTTTGAAATATTGCAAATCTTACTAAAATGAGAGATCTAGTGTAGTAATTTTATATATTTCAGAATATAGTTTCTGAAACTATTTTCAGTATATGAGTAAGATGTTCATGTCACATAAAAATTTAAATACAGTAGGCCAACTTACATTTCTCCTCTACTCAAAATTTTCTGATTATTTAAAATGCTCATAAATTTCCATGAAGCAGAAATTTACACTCCAAAAAATATATGAGTAAAAGATTTGACAGATACATATTACTACAAGTTCCCTTTTTTGAATAGAAAATTTTACAAAAAAAGTAAATTATTAGATCTGGAGGTATGGCTTGTTATAAAGACTTGCTGCTCTAGCATGAGGACCAGATTTTTGTATCCCAGGACCCATGTTGGGATACTCACAGCTTCAAGTAATCTGACATACTCTCTGGCCTCCACATGTACAGGCACACACATGATACAAATAAAAAAAATAAAAGTGAACTACTTTCTATGATATATATATATATGATAATATATGTATATATATATATATATAAATCACTTGTAGATTCAAAAACTGAAATAAGTTAAAAGCAAATTGTTTCAGAAAATATCTTGTGTTTGTGGATTATAAAACATTTAGTTTTGTTTATAATGTTTTATTCTAGAAATGCAGAATATTCTAGAAAATACAGAAATGTATTTCTGTATTCTGTGTAGAATTTAATACTTAGCCAGAAGACTGTATCTAAATAATACAACTATTAATATCCTGTGTAGGCAACCAGTGTGTTTCCTGTGAATATGGTGAAAGATGTATGGCTGTATGATTGATTTGCCAGTTGGAACAAGAAACTCCAGTGAGGATGTAACCAACAGTCTTATTAAATAAAAAAACACAGAACCAATGCAAAGAAGAAAGCCAAGAGGTCAGAGCTAAGAGCCTTACCCATCTGCTGCAGCTAGCCTCTTCAGCTAAGAGAGACCTACTTCCTGAGTGTTTGTCTTTATATAGACTTTCTGTTCTGCCTTCTCATTGGTTGTAAACCCAACCACATGACTGCCTCGTCACTGCCTGTTTGTACAGACCTCCAGATCTTCTATGGTTGGTATTGAGATTAAAAGGCATGTGTCTCCAATGCTGGCTGTATCCTTGACCACACAGGATACAAGCTCTGCCTACCAAGTGCTAGGATTAAAGGCGTGTGCCATGAACGCCCAGCTCTGCTATGGCTTGCTATTAGCTCTGACCCCCAGGCAACTTTATTCATTAACATACAAATAAAATCACATTTCAGTACAAATAAAATATCACCATACTTTAGCAGCTCACCTTCCTTTCATTTTACAGAGTGGGTCTCTTAAAAAGTTACATATAATATGAAACCATAATTTGTAGCTGGAGTTTTCCTGCCTGGCCCACAGTCAGGATAAATCTCTCTCACCTGCCAGTCCCACAGCCTCAGACCCAACCAAGTAAACACAGAGACTTATGTTGCTTTCAAACTGTATGGCCATGGCAGGCTTCTTGCTAGCTGTTCTTAAAGCTTAAATTAATCCATTTCCATTAATCTATACCTTGCCACATGGCTCGTGGCTTACCGGCATCTTCACATGCTGTTTCTCATCGTGGCGGCTGGCAGTGTCTCTCTGACTCAGCCTTCCACTTCCCAGCTTTATTCTCCTCCTTGCCCCGCCTATACTTCCTGCCTAGCCAACGGCCAATCAGTGTTTTATTGATTAATTAGCAACACATTTGCCATACATCCCACAGCAATAATTAAAGACAAAGAGGCCATGAAATCAATAAAGAACAGAAGAGTTTAGAGGGAAGAAATGGAAGAGGGAATGTAATACAAATTGCTAAATGGTTGTATTAATAAAAAAAAAAAACCCAAAGTCAGGTGTTGGGGTGAAAAACTGAGAGATCAAAGGAACAGGACAAACCACAAACAACCTCACATCACCAAGACCTCAGTCTCCAAAGAGACCTACTTCCTGTATGCCCACGCCTATATGCCTTTCTGTTCTGCCCCTCATTTCCTCTCTATGCCCCGCTACATCACTTCCTCTTCCTGCCCAGCTCCGTCACTTCCTTTCTGTCTGTACAGACCTCCAGACCATTATGGTTAGTGCTGGGATTAAAGGCATGTGCCACCACACCTGGCTCTGTTTCCAGTGTGGCCTTGAACTCACTGAGATCCAGATTGATCTCTGCCTCCTGAGTGATAGGATTAAAGGTGTGTGCTACCATTGCCTGACCACTGTGTTTACTATAGTGGTTGGCTTTTTCCTCTGATGCTCAGATAAACTTTATTAGGGTGCACAATATTTTGGGGGACACAATACTTCACCATAAGAGAAAGATATGATTATATTATAATCTTACAAAACTTTAAACTAAAACGACATATTATGATGCAATATTATTCAGCCACTTAAAATGGAACAGCATTGGTGAGTGTAGAAGATACCACGTTAAATAATATTAACCATTTTATCAAGATATGACTGACAAGTACCACAGGATCTCATAATGATTTGAGTGTAAATTAATGCTCAATTGATAGTTGCAGAGTGTTGGTTATGAAGGATATGGTCAGGGGGAAATACACAGGTCTTTTCACAGGGTATAGATGTTCAGTAGTAGATGAAATAGTCCGAGAATAAACTATAAAGTATGAGTAGTGATGTGTGTATTAATAATATGTTGTTATATATTAAATATAGTTAATCTTTAAAAATCATGTAAATATCAAAAATATAGATAGAATGAGTTAATCATTCACTACTCTGTTGAATACCCTCCAACTACTTACCAATGCAATACATGGCCTGCTTATTTCCTTAGTGTCTACATGGCGTTTGTTGGACAGGTTCTCTCCTCTCTTATCTGACCTATATTTGTTGCCCTGGCTCAGGAGACTTCAAGCATACATGATGCCTTGCTATTTCTAGTTTCTTCCTCAGGTCAGTTACCCTGTGGCCAGCTTCCTTCATTCATACCATTTGCAAATAAAACTCTAGAGAAGCTCTTCCAACTTCTCTAGATTAAAATAGCAATGCACTTCACTCACTTTCTTCCTGTGCACTACTCATGTTGGTTCTAAAATCACAGATTTTATTCCTGTCTATCTCCTCTTACAATGTAAGCTCTGAAAGGGGAGGTATTTTGCTTGTTCAGTGCCTTAAATCCAAAATTCAGAACTATATTCACTCTCACTCTCTCATGATATGAACTAAATATTTATTAAAAGTAGATAAGCAGATAATGGTGATGATAGGTTAATAGGTAGATAATTGATAGATAAATGTATATAGCATTATACTGTTATAAATCCATAAACCTCTTCTATAAATATAAGCAAATATGAATTACTGTACACGTAGCATTTGTTACAACATTTGATTCTATACTGTTTCAGTAGCATGCATCTCTATTCAGTTTAGGTACAGTTTTTTGGCAAGCTAAATTTCTTGTGGCTACTAAACTTTCAGTTTTTCTGTTTTCTCATGAGACATACATATTTTATCAATCAATAAATGTTGATTGCTAAAAGAATGAAAGTTTTTGGTTGACAATTATTATACACACAGGTGAATTATAAATTTTTGTATACAATTCAATCCATATTTTATAGTCTGTTTAATTAAGTATATTTTATATGTATTTATTTTTATAAAGCTGGTGATATGGCTCAGTGGATAAAGGCCTAATGACCTGAGTTTGATCTCTGAGACCCATAAAACAGAATAGAATAAATTCCAACAAATTGTTCTCTGACCTCCACATATGTGCCATGGAAGATGCACACTGACATATATATGCTTACACACATGCACATAAATAAATAGATCAATGTCATTTATTTATTAATGAGATTTCATAATAAGCTTCAGTTAGAAAAAAATGAACTCTGAAATTATTGTGAATATTCCTGTTAACAATCAATTTTTGCATTTTGTTATTACAGAATTCTCATCTGGTAAGAGGTGATTTCTAAAGTATATCTATATCTATATCTATATATATCCATTTTGTTGCTTTTTTATGTCATCTAGAAGCATCCTGTGCTTGTTTCAAGCACATGTTCTTGTCACTTTGTTCTGCACGAGTCCCATTTCTGTTCCTTCATTAGAGCAGGCAGATTAGTATAGAGTAGAGTTCCTCAGTCAATTCAACATTAACTTTATATCCATGACTATGGTCAACTGTGAGCTCAGAAACTATGGAGTGATCTGCTGTTAATCGTCCCTGTTTACCAGCTACTTACTAATGAAAGTGATTGGATTGGAAAGCCAGGCTGATTTCTGTTACCCTGTAGCACTTGTTTGCTGAGAAGCCACCTTAAAGATACACCCCACCAATAAATTCAGACTGCTGTAGCTCTAAACATATTTGAAAGGTTTTCATTGCCCTGTAATTTAAAAAATCTTTGGCTGATGGTGCCAGGAACATAAGTTTGGTTATCATGATCGCAAACTATGATTCTTTGGATAATTTTATTTACACATTTTCACATGGTGTTGATTCTTTCACTTTCTAAAATACCTCAGGGAACAATTCATAGTAAGAAACTTTAAAACACTATCTTTAAAACCACATTTTAAAAAATGGATTACATTCTGAAAGAGAATAAACAGACATACATGATTGTAAAGTCACATTGTAAATATTTTTGACATAACATATTTGACATAAATATTTTTATTGTGCAGATGTGCTATAACAAAGAAAAAAATCATGGGATATTGCTTTTTGTCTACTGTAATACCAAAGAAATTAAATGTTAAATTAAAAAATAAAATCCTTAGTCTGTGTTGCATAAACTGAAAATGATAGTAATCAACCATGATGCATGACTAAGGCCACATCTGTCCATAAGGTTCATGAAGGAATATTATCAAAAAATAAGCTCTTCATTTGTTTAGAGACCTACAGTTCATTATACAAAAGGAGTTGTGCTTAGCTTGGAAACATGGATGGTTTTATTTTTATTTATTTAATTTCTGCAAGATTCTATTCTTCCCCAAATTCTTTTTATCTATTTATTTTTTAATTCATATGCTTTAAATACCCTCTTGTGAATGTCTACTCAGGAAATGATAGGATTTCTCTTCATCACAAAAATGGTTTCTTTATAAGAAGGGAATAGTACTTTCACTCTGATTTAGCTGAAGGAGGTCTGTCTGTCATTGGTGACATGTTTCAATGTGCAGTGGTTAGTGCCAAAAGAACACAGACTAAGAGGTTTGCTAAAGAGAACATGCACTCACTTCAGCAAACAAACTCTAGAGAATTGCATTTTTGCAAAAGGAGTTGAATACTATTGCTGATTATGGGCTTTGATAAATAGTATTATAGAGAAAAGAACACAACTAGTTTAGTTTTATTCCATTAGTAATTGTTAGGTGTTTTTTCAACTTGGCATAAGTTAAAGACATCTGGGAAGAAAGAACTTTTTACTACTTAAAAAAGCAAAAGCTTAAAATGAGTCTAAATGTGACTAATCTGATTTCCTCTTTTTATAAAATCATCAAAATCATTTTATCATTCTTCAAGTAGAACATTCCCTTGAATATATTAAAAATGGGTAAAGCTGATGGTGATGAGGAAGATAATATTGAAGTAATGATCTGTAATCCACAGCTATTTTGACAGTCATTATGTTATGCAAGTATTAAACTGTTTAATTCTAACAGGTAGGCAGTACTGTGATTTTCATTTTACTGGTAAGAAAACTAATGTCACACAGCGAGTGAGTTTGACATGCCCTTAGAGGTGGAATAAGTGTCTTACTGTCAACCATACTTATTTGTTGTTAACTTTATGCATTTCATCACTATATGTCTTTTAACTCGATAATTTAATCCATTATAACCTTTAAAAGATAATTATGCATAGATAAGTTCTTATTGTAGTATTTTTTAACTATTTTCTAGCTTTCTTGTAGCTCATTTCTTTTTTTCTCCCTGTTTAATAGTATTCCCTGTGGTTAAGGATTTATTCTTGCAATGTGTTTTGATTCCTGGCTGATTATTTAGGTTTGATGTTTCTAAATTTTTGTTTTATGCTTACTATAAAGCTTACAGAAGAATATATTTTATCATAACTTGCTACCTTGAAATGATTGCAAATTAGCATGACCATAAAGAAAGTAAATCTAAATATAACATATTATTCTAAAATATGCTAATAAATGCAAAAATCTCTCACCATTCCCTCCCACGCTGTATATTTTTTCAGTCCTGTCCTTCTAAAGTGTTTGTCTCTTGCTATATTGTAATGAATATTTTAATTTATTTTGTTTTAAGTTTTCTTGATAATGTAAGAAACTCTTCACATACTGTGTTTATAATAGAGTATTCTGAGTGTGTTTGCATAGACACAGCAGTGACTTCCAAAGAGGCATCTGGGTCTCCTCTAGTCTCTAAGGAAGAGGCTGGGGAGTATGTGATCCCCTCTTAGGTACTTTACTTGTTTGTGATGAATGATGAAATTTGGATTAGGGATAAAAAGGGATTTTGGTCACTCTCTGGTGTCAAAGCTGTGACAGGACATGAAAAGCAGATCTGGGGTGAACTTTGAGTGGCGATGTCATCCAGAGCTAAGGTAGAATTGAGTACAGGTTCAAAGCCCACATAGAATTCCTAGAAGGACAAGGACAAACAAACACTGACCAGTCACATGGTCTGGATGGAACCCCTTCAATGTTTTATCCACATACATCAGGAGTTTTTAGAAAATGTTTAGCCAAGATATTGTGATATTTGTTGGCCAGGCTTGTGAATTTTCAGGTGGAAAAACTGAAAAAATTGCTTTAAATAAGCTTAATGAGTTTCCAGAAAAGAGAGAGCTAAGATATAGTACTCTAACAGAAGAATAATACCATGATGAAGCAATTTCTAAAAGTCAAAAGCAATTCTTTGAGGTGAGCACTGGTGTGAGGTATGTCAATAGCAGCATAGATCACATAGAAGAGTCAAATTTGGTCTTGAAACTGGGTATGTGAAAATACACAGCTGGAAGAGAAGAGTGATAAACAGATGAAGAGTAATAAAGGAATGCACTGGGGAATTTGGAACAGCATTGTAGATGGATATGGTAGCCAAAGGGGCCTGAGAATACTAATGAGCTAGAAATCTCATCTAAAAAA
The DNA here is from genome assembly GCF_949786415.1 of Peromyscus eremicus. Classification (NCBI taxonomy): domain Eukaryota; kingdom Metazoa; phylum Chordata; class Mammalia; order Rodentia; family Cricetidae; genus Peromyscus; species Peromyscus eremicus. Next base: position 9,395,591 of record NC_081418.1, on the reverse strand, counting down.
AGTAGTAGTAGAATACTTCCAAAAGACAGAAAAGGTTACAAATATGTAAGAACAGGAAAGTTAAAGATCCCCAGTCAGATTTCAGTCAAATCCCTGCACTTTAAAACATCCTCTATTCAAGGCCTGAAAGATGGAAGATAAAGAGAAGATCTGAGACAGAGGAGAACATGAAGCAAAGCAGACAAAGTAGAAACACACGTCGGAAAGTTCTAATTCTCTTCACAACAGATGGAAACAGGAGAAAGCCAGAGAGGATGAGAGAAACTCTTCATGATGCTCAAAGAAAAATTTTCTAGGAGTAACACTGCTGTTCGCAGAGATGGCATTTGAAATGAAGGACACACAGAGAGAGATATTAAAATCCCAAGAAGAGATGGCCCCATCATCTACAAGAAAGCCTGAAAGCCGGTCTTCACACAGCCATCCGGAGACAATGAGTGAGAGGGGAAGGGTGGCAGGTGTAAAATCACTGACAAGAGTAACTGCCATTACATTAAGCATGTGCTAATACTGTAAATATCTAACACAGTTATAGCTTTATGATGAAAATGAAACCCCCAAAGAAATTAAAGAAGTACTTGATGTCAAGAATGAACAACGCGGGAAGATGGGAAGTGGAAGAGCAATCCCTGTGTGGTGGTAATAGTGAGGAAGAGTAGCTTCAAAATAATGGGGTTTTCCTCTGTTTTGTTTGTCGGTGATCAGGTTAAGATGCTTTATTTTCAAAATGGGTTCTTATGGTCCAGGATTTATTTCTTACATGCCTCATGGTAACTGACAGCAAAAGTTCCAACAAGCAAGTGAAGCCTATACACTAAGTTATAAAAACCGGCCATGGTTTTTAAGTGATTTCCCTTTTTAAACTGGATTCCAAAGTAATTACCAACTAATTTGTGATTATCAATTTGATATTAACATTTAGAAGCTAAAAAAATCATGGAGTTAAATAAGAAATATACCTATTTTATCTTCAAGTGCACATATTTTCATTTGACAAGTTCAAAAGTGGCAATTTCATGTTAAATTACTTAAGAAATGATTATTGCTTATTCATTTCAATGAAGAAGAAAACAGAGGCTCTGATATGACCTAAAAGTACTTTATGACAACTTTCCTTGAAAAATGTCACATTTATCTAACCATTCATACAATTTCTTCTCCAGTATAAAATGGTTATTAGTATTCCTTAATTGTTTGAATTTTAAAATTTGAAAATGTTAGCTAATTTGTTCCCAGATAGGTCTGTATATAATCTAGACATAAATATAAATTGAAATAGTTATGTTCAATTTGAACAATTTCCTATCAGCATTTTTAAAAAAAAACAAGAAAATGTAGAAGACAATAAAAACAAGAAGCACTTAATTTTAAAAATGCCAAACAAATACATTTTCTTAAGTCACATTTTTCAAAGATTATTTAGAAATATGATGTGTCCAATTCAATTTTGTAGTGAATGATTTTCTGGGGTGGTTGCATTTCAAGGAGTTCATCCTAAGAATGCTATCCACCAGAGAACAGTTATTTCAGCTAAATAATTGATCGGCAACTCGGAGACCATAATAACTGATGGAATATGTTGAGACAAGGGGTAGTGAAGTATAGCGAATGTGAAATGTACTGCAAACGTCAGGATAGCAAGACACAGAAGAGCCGTTAGAGGTGTTTAATTTTAAGACTTCAAACTGAAAACACATAGTATTATTTAGGCAAAGAATGTGTATATCACACACAAGTTAAAACTAAAAGGTTAAAAACAACAAACCCAAAACACAGGAACAGCAAAACTAACCAAACACCAGCCTGTCAGTCTGTGCTGGCTGGATGATGTGAATAATACACGATAGTTATGGCAGCCACTGATCAACAACTTCATGAGTATCATCTAGTTCAGGCTCCATTTTCTAAACACAATGCTTCTCTCTATAAAACAGGAAGGTAAAATACAGAAAAGTAAAAAAACTTTAATAGGTTTATGTTACCAGCAATCACCACAGTGACCCAGTTTTCTTTTCTTTTTCTCTTCCGAGTAAACTATATGTTACTCCAGTAAATTTTGTATAAAAGTCCCTTAAGGCTACACATGGCTAATGCTTCTTTGGGACACACGTAGCCTGAGGGATGCAGAATTTTCAGGGTCCCTACACTGAATTTCACATTAATATGGAGAAATGTCCTATTAGGATGGAAGGGACCAGCTAGCAGAAGAATTTCCTGATGTGTGAGAAAATGTTTTTGCTGGTATCACGAGCTGTGTGCTGGGCGCACTGTTTATTTGGAGCCCGCTACGTGTGAAAGCTTCACCTTTTCCATTTTTAGAAAATGTGAGGCAGGAAAAGGGTTTTGACAGAGTGCAGAGCCTGCATTTAATCACCTCGATTGAGGGCACCCTACCGCCACTCCCCGTTCTTTTTACATCAGGACACTAGCTGTTTGGGGGAAAATATCCGATTCTGGCTTTCAAACAAAAATATGATTCTGGAAGATTAAAAAATCTGCTTCATAAAGTCATCAGCAAGTAATAAGAAGGAAGATTCACAGGAGCACCTAAGGGTAACCCTCTCTCTCTCTTTCTCTCTCTCTCGCTCTCTCTCTCTCTCTCTTCCCCTACCCCTCTCTCCTCCGATAATAACCTAATATATGGACTTAGCCCACCGCTATCATCTTGTTAATTACTTGGTAGAAGGGTAATGTACTTGTGGAATTCAAAGACAGAGGGATGTTTGTACGGCAGCCCGTGACAAGCTTACTTTCCATGCTGTTGCTCCATGTGCTGTGAAATAAGCACTGTGCTCATTCGTGGTTTTACATTCTTTAGTTTGCATTATTAAAATTTGAAAATGTTAGCTAATTTGTTCCCAGATAGGTCCGTATATAATCTAGATGTAAATATAAATTGAAATAGTTATGTTCAATTTGAACAATTTCCTATCAGCATTTAAAAAAAAAAACAAGAAAAAGTGGAAGACAATAAAACAAGAAGCACTTAATTTTAAAAATGCCAAACAAATAAAAAAGAGGGATAAAAATTTTAACAAACTGATTATTTAATGTAAGCATTCACATTGAATTCTCAAATTGTTGAGTCAATTAATAATTTAAATTCAGTAGAATCAAAACATATTCATGTAAGATATAATACATAAATTTGAATACATTAAAATATGTTATAATAGAAAAGTTTATGATAGAGTTCTTAAATAAGGCGATAAAGATAATGTTAAATTTAGTTATTTAGAACAGAAATTTGTAAGAGTGTATGGTGCATTTATCCCTTTAATATATACCAATTGTAATAATAATTATTATTAGGAGTAAATTTGACATTATTCACCAAAAATTAGTATGTACTACTGTTTTTACAAGAAGAATAAATTTTATGTGTACTATTTAAGAATTAGTTGAGCTATTATGTGTGTCTAGTCTATAAAAAATGATCTAGGTAGCTTTTTATTCTTTTTATTATGATTTCATGCCTTAATAATTCTGTTATTCATTTTTAATATATGTTGATATTATAATATAATTACATTATTTTCCCTTTCCTGTCCTTCCTCTAAACACTTCCATATATATCTCCTTGCTCTCTTTCAGACTTATGGCTTATTTTTTATTGTTATTACATGCATACTTATATATTGTGTGTATACATATATATATATATTGATATTGATATTGATATTGATATTGATATTCCTAAATACATAAAGTCTTGCTCAGTTGGTGTAATGTTAATTTTATTTGTGTTTTCAGGGCTGACCGTTTGGTACTGTATAATGAATTTTTTGTGCTCTTCCCTGGGGAAGCCTATCTCTCCCACTCTCAGGACTCCTTGGTTACCTATCATTCTTTATGTAGGGTCGAGGCCCCATGGTCTTTCCCATCTCCTTCGCCACATCTAACTAGAATTTAAACAATGTCCTTAAAATCATAATGTTGTTGAGTATATCAGACAGGGAGATGTAGAACGTCTGGAATTCTCAGAGATTGTAGTCTTTATTTCATGGGGTTTGTGCCTACATTCAGATGGCATTACAAAACAAAGATGTCAGAATGTAAAGGCAACAGAGAACACTCCCTGTCCCTTCCTTTCATCACATATATTCACATAGTACACCAGTTCACTGGACTCTCAAACCCATCTTTAACATTTACAGATTTTTGACTTTCACTGTAATATGTTCTTTACTGTTCTGTGAAATTTGATTTGATGAGATTACCTTATTGGAGATGATTGGCTTCCTGTTCCAATCCATTAAATAAAATACATAGAAGATTATAATAACAATCAATTATCCTGATAATATTTTCTTCAGTTAGCTTGATATTCATTTACTATTCATAGTCTATTATATAGTGTTAGAATTATTATGAGATTAAAGGAAATGTAACAACATTCTATGTTATTAATTTTATTTCTCCTTGTATATTTAGAAAAATATTTTTTTTTTCATTTCTAGATCTGGGGATCAAAACTAGAGTCTCATGAGTGCTAGGCAAGCATTTATTACTGAGCTGAATCTCCACCTGAAATAGCTTTTCTTAGGAAAATAATTGTCAGACTAATTCCTAGCTGCCAGCTCCCTGGAATTCTTGCTAGTGTAGACAGCACAAAATGAGTCCTGTATAAAGGACAGTTCTTGGCTAGGCAATGTTGACTATCATCTCTGACACTGTGTAGTGTGTGTGTGTGTGTGTGTGTGTGTGTGTGTGTGTGTGTGTGTGCGTGCACGCGTTTGTGTTTTAACATCTTTCTTTCTTTCACCTTTGTGTACTTTCTGTTGTATTGGTCCATAAGTTAGGCTAAACTAGGTTGTACTATGGTATTAAAAAACAAAGACAGAAAAAAGGAAGAAAGAAAGAAAAACACAAAAGTTGACCTCAACATCTGTGTTCCTAGAAACAATAAAGTCTGTATATTGCACATGTTCTCTATCCATCACAAGATAGCTTAGGCTGTGTGTCATAATTCTAAAGTTTAAAAAAAATCCACACTAGTCTCCTGGGGAAGGAAAAGTAGAATGGCATACCATAGCTGGCTACTGAAGCTTCTGCTCACAGGTGACTGGATTCACATGCCACTGTCCCATGAGTGTCAAAACACCACGTATGAAGATGATGATGGAGGAAGTTTGTCTTTGTGCTGTGGTGTTTTCCTATAGTTTGTATGTTCATAATGTTTCAGGAAAGCAAATCATAGATTGTTTTACTCAATAGATTAACATTTTATGTCAATTGCACAACTATAAACCCCCTGAGTTCTAATAAGGTTTTATAGGCATCAAATTATTAGTTTTGAGTTTGGTGTTTGTTTGTGGAGGGGAGTGCTAAGAGGGGCCTATGGGTTCTAGAATGTTAGGTAAATAAGTTCTTTACAAATGGGCTATTACTCATATTTGAATTATTTTTTTAAAAAATTTATACACAAAAATTAAAAGCATAAAATCATACATATAAACAGTAACTTAATGCTTAACTTATGGATATATTATGTGATGTGTAGATCAATTTAAAAATTCCTATCTCCTTAAACATTTATCATTTCTTTGTGATGAAAACTTTTAAAATGAGTTCTTATGCGTTTCTGACATGGACAGTACGTTATTGTTTTCTGTAATCATCCTTTGTGCGATAGCAAACCGGAGCCTCTTGCTCCATCTCAGATGTAAACTAAGAACCCATTGGTCAAACTCATCCACCCCTCTCATCTGTTCACCCCAGCCGCTCATGTCCTCTTCTACCATTAATGTCCTCAGAGCGACAGTTGATGATTCAGTACATGAATGAGAATGTGTGGCACATACAATAAGAACTGGGTTTTGAGTGGACATCACAAGCTGTGGTAGGAAATTTATAGTAGGGAATTTGAAAAAAAATGATTTATCTGCTTTCCCTCTTGGCAAACATATAGGAAGACAGCATATATCTGAGGACTTATTGCAAACTGACTCAAAGATGTTCCTATGTATCTCTTAAAACTCTAATTATTACAAGAGTAAAGATTTAAATGGTACCATGTAACAAAAGAGGGAAAAACATCAGTTTAAAGAAAATTAGTTGAAAATGAAAGCCTTTAGATCAAATGTGAAAAACCACAGACAACATAATTAGCTTGATTTATCGCTAAAGAATTACAAATTAATAGCTGTGTTTTGGGGGAATTACTATCTGGTGCTAGAGACTCAAAATCTTCACTCTTCTCATAATTTTGAATATTTTGTCCTCAGAGTTTGTTCTCATATAGATGGTAATAGAACTTTAGAAAAAATAAATGCTTAGATGTCTAACAGTTGGTATTTTAAAACATGAACTAATTCTTACGCATGATGGAATTAAAATCAACTTGCTAGTGAAAAGCAAATCAATATTATATAAAGTTTCAAAATAAAAACAGTAAATTATGTTGGAAAGCCTCCTTTAGAAGAGTGTCACAAACGTGAAGAACCAATGTTTCAATGATGTCTTTAGCTGTGATTGAATTGAGAGAGAAGCCGACACTTTATTTAATTAGAATCATGACAAAGTCTCCACAACATAAGTAAGGATTCTACAGGGAGGGTTATGCATTTGTCTCTATTGTTCATATGCTGTACTTATGATAGGGTATATTTCTCTTTTTTGCTTTTATTGAAAGTGGGTTTTTACCTCACATAGTATATTCCAATTATGGTTTACCCTTCTTTTGCTCCTCCCATTCGCTTCCCATTTCCCCTCAAATCTGCATTAACCCCCTTTCTGTCTCTCATTAGAAAAAACAACCTGGCTTCTTTGGAATAATAATAAAATAAGTTAAAACAAAAACTAACAAATTGGACTTGGACAAAAAAACACAACAAAACAAACAAACACAAAAAATACAAAAGGAAAAAAGCCTAAGAGAAGACACAAGAAACAGAGGCCCACTCATTCCCACACTCAGGAATTCCATAGCCACACTAAACTGGAAGCCATGATATGTGTGCAAAGGACCTGCACAGTTGGAAGACAGAAGAAAAGAAAATGTAAAAATGTAATAAAATAAATAAGATTTTTTTTAAAAAAGGAAGTGCCCTGACATGACATTATGAGACAAAGTACTTCCAAAGATTCCATTGAGATCATTTTCTATAGTCCATCTACGGCTGGGCATTCAGCCTACCCTTAAGAGTAGTTTGTTTTCCCAGTGAGGCTCCCTTGGAGGAAACTTAATTTTCATTTGCAAGTGGTTATCAGTTGGAGATAGCTTCTGGGGACATTTGTCCACTTCTGCTTTCAGCTCCAGGACCATAACTGGTACAAACTCATGCAAGACCCTGTACATGCTGCCTCAGTCTCTGTGAGTTCCTATAAGCTTTGGTCATGTTGATGTAGAGGACCTTGTTTTCTTGATATCCTCTAATTCTTCTAACTGTTTCAATCTTTCTGCCCCCTTTTTCCCCTGGGTTTCTTGAGCCCTAAGGATTGGGTATAATGAAGACATCCTGTCTAGGGCTGAGAGTTCCAAGGTCTCTTACTCTCTGCATAATGTCTGGCTGGGGGCCTCTGTATTTGTTCCCATCTGCTGCAGGAGGAAGCTTCTCTGATGATGGCTGAGCAAGGCATTGATCCATAAATGTATAACAGAATGTCATTAGCAATCATATGATAGGATATATTTCATAAGGTTCATTTACATGAAAATAATTTGTAGCTATCATGTGATATATATATATGAATAAAAATTTAGAAGATAGTCTTATCAAGTAAATGAATTTAATAATTTAAGTGATAGACGATTATTTAATAACAATTTATATAATTTATATAAACCATTTATATAAATTATTTTCCTTTAATTTTAAAAGAAGATTTTAACATACATTGATTATCAGTGGGGCTTCCTTTATGATCTGTCAAGGGCCCCAGATTATCTCCAATATTTATTCAGGTCAAGTTAACATCTGCTGTAAAACCAAAAAGGTACTTTGGGGCACTATTCATTATGAAGGTCTTATTATTCATTTTTTTCTATGGCCAGTATAATCTTGGTGTAAAATAAAATAGTGAAGTGTTTTGTTTCAAGACTATTCTAAACTAAAAGATGATCATATTCTAAAATGAAGAATGATCAAAGAAAATTACTTACAAGACAGATTCCACAGACGTATGTTGAGCAAATTAAACTTTTTTAAAAAAATCTTTGGTAAATAAGAACATTAGTATGGATGTTGGAAGCTGTATTAGGTCTTCTGAGGCCCAATGTGGCACTAATTTGTTTTGGTGAGCCCCATCCCTAGCATTTCAAATGCATTAGCCTATACCTTTGATGCAAATACCAAATGTGTAATTTAATTTCTCACTTAAAACATTTCCTGAAGTGGACTTGTTGGTGATACAGGCCTGAAACACCAGTTACTCTCCAAGCACTGGAGAGTTGAAGACCAGCCTGTATAACTCAGTAAGACCCCACCTCCCAATGCAAACTATGAAAACAAAAAGATAAGCATGCAGTTCAGTATTGGAATGCTTTCCCAGTATGTGTGAAGCCATAGTCAAAACCCCAAAATGCAAAAACATCCTAAGTAATTAAATTTGTTTAATAAGTATTCTAAAAGTAATGATAAATAATATGATTTAAAATTAATAAATTGTACACACTTGAATGTAATTTAAATATTAAAATATTTGTTTTATTAGAAATATTATCAGTCTATTATTTTGAATCAAAACTATTTGGAACCCTGCATGGTACATAAAAATAAATCCTAATTGATAATTTTTGACTTATTCTAAGCGATTGCCCAAATCTTATCTTTTCTTATGATAGACAGAAAAAAGAAAGAGAAAGAAAAGAAAGATGAGAAATGGGGGAAGAGAAAGATGTTTTAAATTTGAAATCAACTTTCCTACCAATATTAATGACAGTTTTCAGTGTTTCTAATAAATGTACTGTGGTTTTTAAATTAAATGGCCAGTATCAGTTTCATTTTTCAAAACTCTTAGTAAATCATTACTTAATAAAAACAGGTTCAGCGGAGAATGAATGCTTTATTTGTTCATAGTACATCAGTGCAAGAACCACCAGACATTGTATTTGTCAAAGTCACAATCCCTTTAGAGTTTCCAGGAGAATGCCAGGATCAAAGAGAAGAAACAGATAAGATAAAGAATTTTAATCTATTTGTATTAGGAATTTCCCATTTAAGTTTCCTTGTTTCTGTCATTTTACAGCAATTTAAAAAGTTTACTCCTTAGGAATCTTTACCTGACACTAATGGAGCGCCTTTTGACAGACTTTTTTTTTTTTTTTGTAGAAAAATTATATAGTGTGGATTATAAAAAGGAACTGTCAGGTTGAAACAGTTACTTTGTGTCTGTGGTTGTATCATTGGCTCCTCTAATCTTCTCCAGAGAGGTTGGCCAGCTCATCTGTGCAGGATGCTCTCTGGGCTATCAAGGTTGTGGACAGCATATCCTGCCAAGTAAATACATCTAACTATAGTTGTAACTAGTTTTTTGAGGTATAGTCTGTTTAGTAGAGTGATATTTTATCAATATTGTGATTGTACTGTGAGGCCTTTTTTATGGAAATAAGCTGTTTTTGTTATAATATTTACAGTGTGTGTGTGTGTGTGTGTGTCTGTGTGTGTCTGTGTGTGTGTGTCTGTGTGTGTCTGTGTTTTTTGCACTGTCTCCACTTAACTAGTATATTTTTATAGAGTAGGAAATTATGTTTATGGGATAGGTGTCAACAATATTTGTAGTTCTTGTTTTGAATTTGGTCACAGCAGTCCTTGAATTACATCTTGCACCACTGCCTCCAACCCATCACCCTACTCTCTCACAATTGATGACTTCATCTGTTTCTGGATATTCTGCATATGATCTAACCTCAGAGCACTCTTGTTTATTGCTCCTTTTTTAATTCCTAATACTTTATCAAGATATTCACAAAGTTCTTCATATTGCAGATGAAATGTCACCAAGAGGACATCCCTAACCAGGTCTACTATCGTTGCTCCTCTTATTCCAATTCTCTATGTATGCTAGAAGGAAGTCCACATATGACAGACACCTTTCTCCTCCAGGCCAGCAGTGCAAGAGGAAGAAAAGACTGCCTTTATGCTAACCTAGAAAGATCTTTCTTAGAAGACACCCATTTTCAGGTCAAGAGTGCAGTGGATACCCCTAATTCCTGGACATTCCTAGCAAAAACATCATAACATCCCTTTGATCCTACTGACACTCAGACTAATCACTATGGTCTGTTTGGGGAAACTCGGGACTTACCTTATCATGCCCACTTTCTTGCTTTATGTCAGTCACTAAATAGAACCCAGAACTTTCATGTCATCGCCATCACTAAAACTAATCCTGATCCTCTACTTCTGTCTCCTGATTGTCTCCTGATGCTCTCTGGACCTCACCAACAAAGCCTTTCTATCTTCAAACACTTTTGTGTATTCTCCCTTATCTTCTTTGCACCTGAAGCCTCCTGACTGCTTCTCACACCATCTTTCAAGAGGCAGCTATTTCCTCCTAACACCACTTAAATCATTAAGATTGGAGGTGAGATAGCACTCTATTAGCTCCTCAGCCCCACATCCTGAGGAGTCTCTTTTCTTCTCCCAAAGCCTGAAGGTTACGTCCCCATGACATTAAGAGATAGCCTTTGTGCCCTGCTATCCCTCTTCCATCTTCTATTTCTTTTCTTTTCCAGGCTGGATGCTAGGCAAATGCTGTATGCTCAGCCTAATTCTTCCACCCAATTATGCCACTTTCCCTCATTGTTAAGAGTTAAGCTTTTCCTATCTAACTTCCTCAGGCTCTGTCCTTATTATGTATTATAGGAACTTCATATCTACGCAGAGGAAGACTGTGAATGTGGCTCAGTGATAGTTGTCTCTCATGAGATTTTGATTGCTAACCATGGTACCAGGAAAATGAAAAACTCTAGATAGACCAGACTTCAGAAACACTCCTCCTGCCACAAGGCCTTTTTTCAAACCCTTAGTCAGTTCCTTAAAACAATCTGACTACCCTGTAATACACACATCCAACAGATGTTTAAAGTGGCATTGACATTGGTCTTCACAACTGGATTAAAGAATTATCCTTTTGCTTAAACCAAGGCTTACTTTTTTCTCTAATTTTTTTCACATAGCAAGAGTAATAATAAATACCCATTGACTCTAAAAGAATAGCATATAGTTCTCAAAAATACAGCAATATAAAATACTCTTTATTTCTCAAAATTGTACAGTTCAAAGGACATAGTTCTAGCTATGAAGTAGCTGTTAGTTCAATACTTAGAACATAACACACTACTGGTTCTTTGAACTTTGATAACATTAAGTTTAATGAGATAAATCTTTGAATCTTCTGAATCTCCACTTCTCTACTACTCTTTTGTTTTGAGCAACTTATTCTTTCTAAAAATAAAATATTAAATCTTGGATCATATTCTAATTATTTTTATTTGTTTTTTTAAGTTCTTTTTATTATTTATTCAATGTGATAGATATCTAGTCACTCTTACAAAGTGTGTGGTATAGTATAATGAAATTGCTTAAGTTTGTTTTGAACTTTTATTTAAAAATTTCAGTCGTGACTCTTACCTCACCTTTTGTCTTTAGTCAGAATAACAATCTAGATCATGAATACAAACCTGGGGTTGAAGTGAAATCCGGTTATTTGCTGCCAGTAGCATGATGGGAATGTTTAGCTGTGAGGTCAGTTGGAGCCTTTCAACATTGATGAAAGGCTGAGAACATCCCAGCATTAAGACAAAGCAGTAGAGTGTGCTAGGGTTGCAGCTTCTTCTACGAGAGCCCCAAACACAAATTATTTCAAGGGTCCTCAATATGCTTAGTGAATATAAATTGTTAACTTGTTCTGTGGAGTCAGAGAAGATGGTGCCGAAGTTAATGCATCCCTGCTACAGCCCCTTTCCTGGATTGCCATTTTACAGTTCTAGTAAAGATATGAAAGGAGTTCAAGGCCTTTGAGGGTAACTTTTGGTTTTGAGAAATCGCTGCTTAAGATGCCTAAATGTTGAATTTAGACTGAATTCTAACAATGATCATGTTATTTTTGTAGGCACTTAAAATGTTCAGGTCCTTAAAATAACAAGTTGGACTGAAGAAATGTTTCTCTGGCAGTAAGAACTTAAAGGAGGTAAGATTCTTTTTAAATATATGGTTTTTGGATATTAACAATTCTCATAAAAATTAGATGTACTGATATATATCTTTGTGGGTAATTTAGAAGATACATTTTATAAGTTAAGAGCACTTCATTTTGTCACAGAATACTCTTCTGTGGAATGACTTGGACATTTGAGAGAGTTCCAACATTTTAAGAAAACATTTTATAGGAAGGCCACATTTCAGTTTTAGAATAAATACCAGAAAGTTGATTGCTGCTATTTTTTAATAAAAGGATTAATAAATCCTCATGCTTCCGAATTTCTCTAGGTTGACCACTTTTCTCAGAGGCTTCCCAAGAGAGGTAACTGGTCTGTAGGCATATTGCCATTCAGAAGAACCCTCTGGCTAACCTGCCCTGTCTGTATTTCCTGGGGCACATATGGTTACTATCAGTCAGAACCCATTCAAAGACTGCAGAGCCAAAAACAAGGGCGCTAGTCAGGTTCCAACTGTTATCTTAATTTTCACCAAAGATGTGAAACTGAACTATCTGCCTTAAAGCAAACCACAGTAGGAGTCCTGAATGTGAACACACAAGTTATTTTAGCTCATTTCAGCATCATCTCAAGATTTGTTTTTGTATAAATTAGGGAGACCACTTAGCAGTGTTGAATTGTGATTCTGCCTTGTTGTGCACGTTGTTATTAAGGAATCGGGAGAATGAACACAGGAGTTAAAAATGTGTGTGGAACTGGAAAGGAGAAACCCAAACATGGACTTTGTGTGTGTTTCTTTCTTACCTTAAGGACCATTGAGTAGAATAAGATTAATTCATGAATTTTATTTTAATTTTAACTTTCCAATTCTCTTAGATTTCTTTGGATTTTATTATTCTTAATGCAAAGAAGTAAAATTTCCCTGTATATTTCATACTAATATGAAGAAAGTAAGACTATGTTTGTGAAGCCAATGTTAGAACGGCCATGTGGAGAAACCTCTTACATCAGCAACACGTTAAACATATAAGGTCCATACTCACTGATTCCAGACTATATTAGAATTGATAAGCTTCATAGCACATTGTATGGATTTTTAATTCTCTTACTAAGAATGTAATATTTAGTGTTGGCACAACAGTAAAACTACATATTGTTAGAATGATCTCATTTTCAGCTCCCTCTGCCCATACTAATTCCCTGGATGGGTTTTTATGGATGTAGCATACACACCAAGATTAAACATTTAATTTCTTTTTACCAAATTGTCAGTTTCTGATTCTCTGATTATAACATCTTCAAAAGACACAAAATTAGGAGGGAATATACAAAAGGTGCGTTTGTCAGGCATGAGTTAGACAGCATTCTACATTTGTGAAAATAAAATTGCAATTTGGTGTGGCTTTAGTGCCTGTCATAATAGTCTTTTAGTGTTGAATCAAATAAAGAGCAAGTATCTTAAGAATCAATTCATAAAAACTTCAACTGCACATATTGAGTCTCACATCACTATATATAATTAATAATGTACATTATTGGGTTGAAAGGAAGTAGAGAGTAGAATGAAAACTTATGAATATTGGTAAAAAACTCAGTGTCAAATATGACAAAAAAATTTAAATTAATTCCCAGATATTATATGTAATAGGCATCATGAAAAATTGAATTTATATCTTGATGTTTTGACTATTTTAAGTATACTTAAGCCAGTATACATATATATCATTTATATGGAAAATCTGGTATACTCATCTCAAGGTGTGAGTCATGTGGCCTTCATTTTATCTTTCTTTTCCCTCAACCCTCTTATTAAAAATTACAGAAAAATATGTATTTATTATGTATAATTCAGGATTTTACAGTGCATAGATGATTCACATTTCCTACATTTTTGCCACTCGTGGTTACTTTTATCAATTAACACTCACTTAACATCTATTGTTGTAATTTTTTTAAAGAAAACAATATATTTGCTGTAGTTGCTGTGCTGCTCACCAGCTTCCTGAATGTTTTCTCCTATCCGAAGTAGAATTCTGAAATGAGACATAACGGAATGAAAACTTAGGGGTATCTCTGCTCTTTACCAACACAGGTGAAGCTAGGGACAGCAAGTTAAACCAAGTAAGCTAGGCACAAAGAGACAAATGCTTCATGGTTTCTTTTATTTGTGAAATATAAAAATGTGTCTCATAGAGGTAGTGAGTGCAATAATCATTACCGAAAGTGGAGAAGTTCAGGGATTTTAAAAAATGCTCTGAAATTTTGAACAAAATAATATGAATGGGATTTTTACTCTTAGCAATAGAAATGAAAGTTTTATTTAAACATTTAAGGTTAGATGGATGATATATTTTGCTGGTTCAAATATTTATATTGTTGAAAAATATATATGTTTAAATAATGTGAACATGGCAAGATCCATGATTCCTTTTTATACTTTTTTCCTTAATGCAAGAACAGTTCTGCCATTATGGAGTGCTGGCTGCATCCTTTCTCAGGTGTGTTTGATGTTAAATAAATTCTAGATTTATTATATGCCAATATCATATTGTTGAGTGCTCACTGAAGAAGGACAAAGACATCAAGGAGGCTATAGGTGAGAGAAGGAAATACTGACAGAGAAATGAGGAAAATAAAATCCCATGTCACTTCATAAGGAAAATTAAGAATGTGTGGATGTGAAGGAAGAAGGTGTAATCACAATGCTGAGATGAACAGTGGTCTATAATTGCCACTGGGTTCAAGGTTGAAGGCCCTCATTTTCAGCCCACTCATTCCAGCCCCCTTCTCTCCTAGATCCACTCTCATCTCTGCTTCCCTTCAGAAAGAGCAGACCTCCAAGATAAGACTACCAAACAGACGAAATAAGATACAATAAGTCAAGGGTAAAGCCCTCATATGGAGCCTAGACAAGGCAACCCAATAGGAGGAAAAGAGTCCCAAGAGCAGGCCAAAGAGTCAAAGACATACCCCCACTTCCACTGTTAGGATTCCCACAAAAATACCAAGATAACAGCCATAGCATATATGCAGAGAACCTGGTACAGAGCCATGCCAGCTTGCTGCTTCAGTCTCTGTGAACCCATGTGATCTCTGCTTAGTTGATTATGAGGGCCATGTTCTCCCGGTGTCCTCCATCACCTCTGACTCTTATAATCTTTCTGCCCTTCTTCTGTGGGATTCTCCTATCTCCAAGAGGAGAGACCTGATGGAGAGCCTCCAATTTAGACTCTCTCTCTGAATATTGGCTGGCTGTAGGTCTCTGCATCTGCTCCCATCTGTTGCCAGAGAAAGCCTCTTAGATGACAACTAGACATGACTCTGATCAGAATATCATTAGGAATCATTTCATTGATTTTTCTTTTCTTTTCTTTCTTTCTTTTTTTTCCAGTCGTGTTTGGTTGCCCACTCCCACACATTCTGTGCCTCCATTACCCCAACACATCTTGAGGCTGGACAGATTGTAGGTGGAAGGTTTTGTGGCTGGGTTGGTGTCCAGGCTTCTCTTCCCATAGCCTGCAGAGTACCTTCCTAACAAAAAGAGACAAGAATGTGGGGGCAAAGGCACCATTCAGGCACCAGCTCGACCTCTCTGTGTTCAATGAGCTGTGTGGATGCTGTCCTCAGCAACAAGGCTCCTCTGTCAATTTTCAGAGAAAAACTTTTTATTGTAGCATGAGCCTGGATTGTTTCGGGATCTCCACAGGAACCTCTCAGCCAACAACTCAACCAAATGTAACCCAATTCCACCACAGGAAGCCTTGCCTGGCTACAAAAGATGGGCATTTCAGACTCTGTATCTTCCATTACTAGGATTCCTCACTAGGATCTCACTTATAGATTCCAGGAAGTTTCCACTGTACTAAGTTTCTACACACCTGCAATGTTCCCCAATTCCAGCTGTATCTCCCTCTCCCTTCATGCTGCTCCCCCTTCACACACACACCCAATCATTCCTTTACCTATGCCTTCCTGCTCCCAGTCTACCCATAAAACTTTCCCCTTCCCAGGGAGGTCTATGTATCCCTACTCCCAGAATAATTTTAATATTATTCAATTAACATCATTATTTAGAAATACCTATACTTGTGTGTATGAGTATCTAATTTTATTGCTAAATTTTATTCTGTTAAGTGTTTATAATGAAGTTATTTTTTTCAAGTCTAGTGGTAGTTGAGAATAAGTTTTATTTTGAGTGTTTTTAAATTGATTTTCTATGAGTTATTGCAGATAAATGTATTTGTTTCTCTAGGAGAAAAATTCCCTTGGAAAATGAGGGACATTTCACAGAAAAAAGTTTGATGGGTGAGAAATAGACCAAATGTTTTAGTGAGCTTTCCTGATGATTTGATAATCGTAACAAGACAAAAGCAACTTCAGTAAGGAAAGGTGGATTGTGCCTCAGGATTCAAGGACACGGTCTGTCATGTTGAAAAGACATGCTTACAAGAGCTGGAGGTAGTTGTTGGTTCACCAAGTGAACATAATCAGGAAACAGAGAGTAGGGAACGCTCGTATTCAACTAGCTTCCCCCAAGGCTGGTGAATAGTGGTGCTGCCCACATTTAGAGTGAATCTTCCCACCTCGTTTAATCAAGATAATCCCTCATCGACATGCCTGATAGTTTCCTCCTGGGTGATCATAGATCCTGCCATGTTGATAGCCAATAGGAACCATCACATTGTTCAGTACAGTTGCTCTTCACAGAAAGATGATTAGTGCTTTATAAAGTGACTGGATTCAGGAGCTTCGTATTCCTCTTTAGATCCAGTGGTGGGGTTTTTTTGCTTATTTGCTTGGTTTTATTTGTTTGTTCCTGGATTCCTGCTTATAGCATCTGACAAAAATCTTTTCCTGTTGTTATAAAATTGTATCTTTCATTCATTATGCAAATTATTGCTTCCTGTATTCTGTGGTGATATTTGCATTACAGTATTCTGTGCTTGTTTTATGGATTCTCATGCATTTATGCTTTGGGTATCTTCTTGCTGAATTGGCACTTTTATCATTATGTAATGCCTGCTTTATGGTAATGGTTTGAGTTTACATATATTACAGGTGGTATGTTAGTTTGTTTTCTGTTGCTGTGATAAGCACCATGACAGAAAGCAATGAGAGAACCAAGGATTTAATTGAGCGTACAGTTGTAGTGTCTCATGAAGTGAGTCAGGGCAGCAACTCAAGCAGGAACATACAGGCAGAAATGGAGCAGAGTCATAGAGGCAGTAGCTTACTCAGCCGACTTTATCCATACAACCCGAGTCCTAAAAATCTTGATATTTAACTTACTTAATATCTCCATTAATTTTAGTTTACGTCCATGACTCCATTTTGTATTCTTATTATTTTAACGAATGAATTTTTTTTTTACTTTGTCTTTCACATTTTCTGTTTAAATTATCATTTACTTTTTCTAGTCTGAAGTACCAACAGTTTCATCTACCTGTATGCTTCTTTGTCTTGTCGCCTGTTCACATATAACAAATGTATTTTATTTCTAGAGAATGTCAATCATATTTTGTTATATTCTGTGTTTTCCTCATAGTCTTTGTCTCCTACAAGTTCTTTACTGATTTATTTCATATGGTATTGTTTGCCAATTTCCATATGTCAAGTAATTTGCTGTTAGACATTGGTGTTGATGAGTGAGATCTCAGAGCAGCTCTGTAAATGCTGTTATGCCTGGAGATAAGATTGAGGCTAGAATGGGTTAGAGGGTGTGTTGTAGATCACTACATTGAAATTTTCATTGTGGACCCAAAATGATGCATATAGAATGCTTTGTCTAGTAATTTCAGGTTTCTCTGGTAGCTTGCATAGATTCATTACATTTGATAATTATTCATATTTTCAGAGCAATCTAAGGATGTTGATACTTTCATAGCAATTCCTATGTCTGCCAGTAGGATTTACATCCAGTACTAATCAACTCTCCATGTCATTAGCTATAATTGTCTTGCTTATCCTAAGTTTGCCAACTCTCCTTCTTTACGTAAATTGATTTAATGATAATTTGTCATTCTCCAAAGTTCTGGCAATGCTCTACTTTGTGATTGCATTTTATCATTCTCTTGGACTTAAGGGATGAATAAATTTCTCTTTGTTTTTATACTCTGCTATCCCTTCCTCTGGGGTTAAGGGAGGCAGAGGAAACTTGCCTGGTTTAATTGGAATTCGCATGATAATCTTAACAAATAATCAAGTACATTTTACTTAGTCCCACTTCTCTCCAGTATTATTATAAATGACAACAATGTGTATCCACAGGCCTGATGGGGATGGAAACTCCCCCCTCTACTTCTCAGAAACAGATGTCTAAATTGACAATAAGTAATATGTCTTTTTTCTTTTCTGACCAAATTTTAAGCATCATTTTATATAATTATTGGCACCTATACCGCAGTAAGAGATGGAAAACTACATCTGTCCATTTTAATTCAAGCTAAGTTGCTTTAGTAAGAAGTCGATAGAGGAGGGTTTGGACATTGGCTTGCTGAAATGATGCTTTGGGATGGTCTGCAGATTTCATTACTCATGTTATTTCTGTTCTACTATTACTATAGGTAATTGACTATAGTTTAAGTGGGAGTATAGACTAAAATACAGTTGCAGTTCATCTGGGTTTCATCAAAACTATATCCCTGTTGGGCCACAACTGGCCTTTGAAACAATTTATGTCTACAAGTAATACCCAGATTCACTGGGGAATTGCCTGAGGTCTGAGGAAGTTGCTATGGAAACAGCCCCAGTCCTTTCTTCTTCAGTAATTACTTTACAGAATTTAACCAGAAATAAATGTAACAATGAAGAAATAAGTGTAAGGAAACAGTGTATTAGTAATAGTTATATCTGAAGAATGTTGTTCATAAATCCATGTTTTCAATGTAACCATTTAGTCTACACTTCAAAGCTGGGACTTAAAACCTCACTTTTTATGGGTTCAACACTTACTCTACTTCGTTCTAAATACATGGATACCAGTTCCCTTGAGTTTCCACCATCAAGTTCTTGGTATTGTTGTTCCAAAACTGCAAGCTAAAAATTCCAAACCAAACCATTGAATTATTTTTCACCAAGAGACAGGATTTCAGATGAAATCTCTAAACATTCTGCATTTTAATTCTGCTTTCTCAAACATGATTAGATATCCCCCCCAAAAAAACTGTGGGATTATATTCAGATAATTGCCTTACTGAACAGGACTATCAGGCTGACACTTTTCTGAGTGACTTTAAAGAGCCTTACACTGCTCAGCTGTGATCCTTTTAACTATAAATTTCAATATTAACATGGAAAATAATAATAGTAGTAAAATCTAAAATAATGGTCCATTAACGTCTTATAATATTAGGATTTTCAGAATTTCGAATTCTCATTGGATATTGAAAGTGAAGCTACCACAAAAAGCATATGCAAAATACAAAGAGGAATAAAATAACATATTCACAATCATAAAATCACAGGCTATCAAGACATTACAGCTCACATGAGTAATACCAATTACATACAGTTTTATAATTTAATTATTACCCTAACTTGCTTTGTTGAGCAGACAGAATTCCTCATATAGTACTAACTACTGGAGGACAGGCACTCTGCCCCATATTCAGTAGGAAAGAAAACATGATACCTATATAATCAAGCATTTACATGTGTATACTAGATAGCATGAAAAGTGAGTATTCTTTCAATTCTTTCTATTACTCTCATTTAATTTCTTAATGATTAGAAGAATATATTGCCTGAAGTTGTCATTAAAGAGAGGGGCAGTTGGATGGAAATATGGTTCCATCATGTGGTTATTTCAATTGGGCTACCTTATTCATCACTATGAATCCCATTCCCCAAACTAGCTAACTCTATTCAAACTCTGGGCTTCCCCTAAATATGTCTTCTGGAAAAATATCAATATTTTGTAATACTCAGCACATGTACAATGCTGTTTAATATATGACTTTTACAAATTCCTGCGTCATTTGGGAACTGAAATTCTGTTCATTAGTGTTTTATTCACTAGTAATTGCTTAGTTAACATGTTGATTATTTTATTAGACAAATTTTTGTTAGAATATCATGTGTGCTTATTTACATAATTTCTTATTGTTTCTAATAATATGTAATAGTATGTGTCTATAAAATGGCTTTGACAAGTATCTATAGACTTTGTTATTAAACCCAAGGATACATGATAATATCTATTATCATTACCTTAACATGTTGATTGATTTTTTTCCTCTCAGAATCATAAGAAAAAGCCTTAATTATATCTTAAAGCAGAACATAGAAGATGTGATATACTAGAGAGAAAGGGAGGTAAAAGTTAGAGTATCCAAGTATATAATTGCTATGTTTTTATACATTAGTTTCTTTTTACCAAATAAATGAAAATTAGGACTAAAATACTACTTAGAGAAAAATATTCACAACCCCAGTATAGAGAAGAAAGAAATAAGAAAGGCAAACTGATTTGTCTCAAATCACATACTAAAGAAAGCCTATATATGGAAATAAAAATTTTGAGCTTTAGTAAGAAAGATTATTTTCCCTTACTGGAAGCATGTGTTATTCATTTTCAATATTTTCCAAATTTGAAAATGTATTCTTTTGAAAAAATTTGCCCCAGGCAGAAGATAAATCATGACATTTACATTCTATGAAGGAAGTAAATCTTTACTTTTACTTCCTGGTTAACAACACAGAGTCAGCCCACAAAAGTAATGAACCTGATGTCACTCATCCAACAAAAATGATACTGTCAGCATTTTGATTAATTTGTATTTTAAATTAAGAGACCACCGAGTTACAGTAATATTCTAGACCAATTGCTAGTCTAGACTTTGATGCTAGACGGAGGTGTTTCCTGAATTAAGTCCTTTCATATCCCACAGGCTAAGAGCACACACATCTGAGATGTGTTAGTTGAAATTCCACTCAACTATTGATTGCCAAGTTTGGATGGAATGATCACAATAGAAATGTAAAGAAGCTAAGAAAAATGTCACATTATAATCCACAGCTGACAGACAGGGCACACGGAGAACAGAGGAAAAGGAAAAATTCTCCACATGCTCCAGTCACCATCTTAAACTTGAAGTTTATCTATTTTTAACAGGGGTGTCAGGGAAATTGGAAAGGAGTTTTAAGATTAAGCAACTAATAAATTTACTTATTGCAGAGATATTTTCTGAACTTCTTTCTGTGGGGCACAAATAACTATACATATATTATTCCTTCTCTGGAAGTCTGAGTAGACAGAGAAGAGGCAAGTTTGTTGATGATATATTCTTTTTATTATTCATTTCCTGAATATTTAGAATTTCCTATGTATTATGACTAATTATTGGGATAAAAGAAATTACTCCATAGTCAAGAATGCCATCAGGGAACTGAAATCTAAAATTTTCAGTACAATCTGTTAAGGCTGAAGGTGGTGGAGTGACTACGTCTCGGTTTTTAACTTTGCTTTCATAATGACCATCAGTATACTGTGATCTAATCTACTTAGTTATAAATACAGACAAATAAGATAATGTAAAATTGGCTAAAATATGTAGGGAATAGCTGCACATCAAGCTACATGTGCAGAAAGCTTATGTAAAGTGCTAATTGTATATTTTTAAGGTGTATTTATTTCATTTTTATTGGGTATGAATGTTTTTCCTGCATGCATGTACATAAACCACTTGCATGCCTGGTGCCTTGGAAAGTCAGAAAAGAGCAGCAGATTCTCTGCAATTGGAGTCACCTATCACTGTGAACCACCACGTGAATGCTGGCGTCTGCACCCAGGTCCTGGGATAGAGAAACAAATGATCTTAACCACTGAGGCATCTCTCCAGCTCCATGCTCTAGTATTTTAATGATAAAGAAATATTTCTTGATCAAACTGGTGAAAATTATAATGAAGGAAATTGATGTCTTCTGTGATTCTTTGAAATGGGTGCATTCTGGGTGGAAGGATATGATATGGCTATTAATTCTTAAGAAAATTTCAAGAAATATGTACTAAAACAGAAAGGTGTAATTTTACTAAAATATGTCAATAAGAACAAGAGTATTGTCTCTTCCAGAGCTATTACACATGTCCATCATTGGTGAAGAGTTAAGCAATGTTATTTGAATCTAAATTATTGAATATTATGTATTAATTTAAAGTATTTGTCAGAGAGTTATTCATTTTATGGCAGATTCTTTTATGATGTAGATTCTGAAAACAACACTTCCATAAGAAGTATTATGCTCCTATGAGGCTGTTCTTTCTTACAAAACTTAATCACCTCAATGGACTTTTGTGGATATTTCCAATGATGTGCTGACCGATGTGGTGCAGAACATGAAAGCTATGGTTGACTTTGGAAACCTGGGCAGAAATAATAGAATTAGTTAAAGGCTGACATTAATTTTTACCAATAGATGACTGGAGGCTGATTTTCTTTGAACATATTAACTATTTGGAAATACATGAAGAAGTGTTAAAAAGTCAAAAGATAATGCACCTGAAATAGTTTTCATTACATTCTAAAATGTATACACTTGTAGCACTTCCCCCATCTACTTGTACAGGCAATCGCTCATGATAGTGTTTTTAAACTTGAGGTTGTTAACAGAAGTGGAAATATTCTCTTTTGTATCTGCTCTTTGTCTTGTTGATCCTGCCTACTAGCAGGTAAGTTGGAATGGATAGTATTTCCTCCACAAATGGCTTATTCTACTCTAGACTAGAAGTAGCTGAAGTGCTGTTGATTAGCATTCAGAGGGAACCCCTGGCATACGTGCATCATTCGAAAGAACTGTGAGAAAGCAGCCCCAAGGCCTTTGAGAAGATAGGCTTTCACAACACTGAAGTGCTGCGGCTGGGTTTGAATAGGCAATTATGCCAGTCCACTGCACAGGGCACTGTGGATTCAACAGCCACGGTGGTGCTCCACAGCAGCGATTGGTCCAGATGTTTAAATTCCGATTATGCTCGACTTGGAAACATTTAAAAATATGTGTGTTAATTATAGACATGGAAATAATTATTCCTCTTCCTCATCCATCACCCTGCCAAGGCTGAGATTTTCCTAACTAGGGCTTTGTCTGATGCATTTGTAAACATACATTCTATCATTTTGCTGCAACTGCATTCCAATTACTGCTTGTATATAATTTGCTACATGAAATGTGTAAATTATATTTCCATATATTTATTAATATATTCACCAATTATAGTTCATCCAACTGGCCAACATGAAGCAATTTCATAGAATAAGACAAGATATTTCCCACAATGTAAGTAACTATAAAACATGTAGCATTGTTGAGCCTAATAATATCTCCAAAGGGCTTTGGCACTTACAACATATGACTGTCTTCTAAAGAGCAGAGACTCAGGATCACCTTAATACATTCTTTCTGTGTGCCTTCTTGGAGCCACTGGCCTTTATGAACTATAGTGCCATTAATGTCAACCTCTCTGACAAGATTTGATGAGGGGAATTAGCAGTCCACTCTTGAGAGTCCTAGTGTTGTGTCCTCTGTCAGTACATCTCCATTTAGTTTGCCTTCAATTAAATAACACTGAGTGTTTCTTTTCTTTTTCATAATAAAGGTTCATCTTTCTCACTTTCACTTTTAGTTTGATCCACTGGAGTCATTAGATGGCACCCAGACTGTTTATCAAGAAATTATGACATATTGTGGTGATGGATTATTTAATTGAGTCAGAGATTCAGTATAATTCAATTCTGACTTAATTATTTGAAATGAAATAGCCATAATGTATAGCAGCCTACTTAGATCCAAGTGTTACTCTCCAATTGCATATTCTCCTTTCCCATTTTTCAACCTTCCAAATTATCACTGACAATTAGGCAGCATTTAACATTCCTCATGTTTATCTTCACAGACGCAGTGACACCTAAGGTGACTAAGAATGGCAAAAAGAATCTGTATTTGGTAAAGAACTAAAAGGAATAGAAAATAAGGACTGATTCTGCTTGTTGGTTGAGTGGTTAGTTAGATAAGCGGATTTGTAGTGAGGTCATCAGTCACAATTGGATGGTAATTTGAAAATGGATTAGCTTAGAAGTAGCAATTTCTGCTCCATGGGTTTCAGTGAAAGAGTCTGCCTAATTCTGTAAGAGACCTCATAAACTGGCAGTGATCAATGCCTACCTAATGTGCCATTATGCACTGGGCACACTTCAATGATTACAGCACAGCTGTGGATGGGGTTTGCTTGATACTTCTTCAGCACTTGCACGGCAGGTGCCCCACATGACTATTTGGCCCAAAGAAATGAAATTGTTAGGGAATTAAATGGACGGGGGCAGCTTTGCCACCTAAGAAGCTGCTCACATCTGACCTGAGGAATGGCTAGTGAGGGGTACCAGTAGCCTGAGCCCAGTTACAAATTAAGACCAAGCAATGTACATGAAGAGAATAGCTTAGTCCATGCCTGGGTGGCACTATCTTACTTCAAGATGCTATGACGTGACAGTCTTACATTTGTAGATTTGAGGAACACAGTGATGTAAATTTCAAGTTTGAAATGTGTAATGTTAGAATACTCTATAGAACAACATTACATATTTAAGGGGTTTTTGTTGTTGTTCAGTAGAGAGCATATAAATTAGATATCAAAGGATAAGAAGGAATTTGGTCAAGCAAATTTTAAATAAAATTTGAGTATGAGACATCACTGAGAGTCTATATATATATATATATATATATATATATATATATATATATATATATAAAACCTGACTCTGCGTGTGTGCTTGGATGCAGGCTTGTGCGCATGCCATGGTACATGGTGTGCATATGAGGATCAGGGCCCATTTTACAGAAGTCAGTTCTCTTCTTCTACCGTAAGGGCCCCGGAATCTGAACCTGTTTAAGTGGTAGCACCTTCACCCCAGGAGCCATCTGCCAGCACCGTCTTTGCATTCTTGTGTTCATAAATTCCTGTAAATGTCTGTACCAATTACATGAATAAGCCAGGAATGAAAAGTTAATGGCATTTATATAATGTGAAAAGTAAATATTTATGGTAAAATAATAAAATTTACCTGTATCTTTAGACAAACTAAAATTTTTATGTGAAAGTTTTCATCTTGCACCTCATTAAATATGATATCACATGATATGGAATAGAATAATATAAACAACATTCTGGATTAATATAAGAGAGAGAGAAAAGAGTATATTAAGAATGACTTATGATTAATTTCCTGAAATTGGTCTAAATAATATAAGATATATATTGTGAACTCTTTGAGTTCCCTTTTTACTCTATAAAATATATGTCCTATTATATATACTCAATAACCAAACTTGTCAGGTTTCATTAACTATCTGCACAATTTTAGGTGAAAATGGTATACTACTATGTGACATAATGCTATAATTAGACAAATAATACTAATGAAAATTGGTTGTAAAAGAAAAGTTTTCCTGTTCCCAATTAGTTCGCAGTTTGCATTTACAAAGTTCTTTAAAAGTGGGGGGGGGGGGAGTTATTCATCCAATAATGTCCTGAAGTAAAACCATGAAAGTAGGGATACCTAGAAATTACCGCTGAAAATCAGACTTCCCCAGGAGAGGAGAAGAGACCGTTGGAATGCAGGCAGGCTGAGGCTCAAGAGGTATTCCTATACTTTCTTTAATCTCATTGTGCATTCAAAAAATGAATTGGAGCTACAGGTGGAGCTCAGTTGAAAGCGTGCTTACTTAGCAGGCATGAAGCCTTGTGTTGGATCTCCATCACTGTATGAACCGGGCATGGTGTGCACTGGTGAATGTCTGTAATTTAAACGCTCATGAGTAGCAGTCGGAGAGCAAGAATGTCAAGGTCACCCTTGTCTACAGAAACAGCAAAAGGCCAGCCTGGGCTACACGAGAAGCTATGTCAGAAAACATAAAAGCAGTAATGCAATAAATTGGTAAGCCTAAATC
Organism: Peromyscus eremicus; assembly: GCF_949786415.1. Taxonomy (NCBI): domain Eukaryota; kingdom Metazoa; phylum Chordata; class Mammalia; order Rodentia; family Cricetidae; genus Peromyscus; species Peromyscus eremicus. Next base: position 9,369,550 of record NC_081418.1, on the reverse strand, counting down.
TCTGTCCTAACTAATTTTTAATGATAGAAATTAATTACCACTAATATTTAAGCAAAGCAGGTAAGACAAATTTTGAATCATTTAAAGATTTAGTGATTAGTAAAGGTACTTTGTATTTACAATAAGATTGTGTGTGTGTGTGTGTGTGTGTGTGTGTGCGCGCGCGCGTGCGCGCGCACGCGCGCATGTGTGAAATATATGGAAATGGATCCCAATTTTGTACATGCATGTGGGGCAGTGGTGACACTAAGACAGGTGTACGCTGGAATGAAGGTGGAAATGGCAGACATCATGTTTATATAATCCAGCACTTACTATGCACCTATGATTTTTATCTTATAAAGAGTTTAATAACCTTTTCTGTATGCTGCTCAAAGTAGCAGGTGATGACCAAGCCCGGAGTTACACATGAGTTTGCCATGGCGATGACAAGCATCCTGTGAACAAGCACCATTTGTGGTGCGTGCTGTGGTTGGTTTACAGAGTGGCCCCAGGACAGAACACTAGAGGTTCTAGTTTCTCTTAATGCATACAATCACAAATCTGAAGTAATAAAAACTGTTTTGGGCTCTCGTTCTTTTTCCTTTTCTTGTCTTTCTCCTTCTATTTTAATTTGTCTATTTTTTTTTTTTTAGTGTCTTATGTAGCTTGTGTTGACCTTCAATTCACTGTATAGCTGAGGATAACCTTGAATTTCTGATCCTCCTGCTTCTACTTCTTAAGTGTTGAAATTACAGTTTTACAGCATAGTGGCCAGGTTTGGATGGTAACTTACATTCCTGAGTAAATATAGATAGATAGGTAGATAGATAGATAGAAATCATATCCTTGTCAGATTTTAAAACTGGAGGAAACAGTTATAGAAATTTGTTAATAAAATATGCTTTACATCGTTTCAGGTTTAAGAACTTCGGTTAGAAGGGTAGCATGCAATCAGTCATAACCTCGTTACCTATTACAAAACTCTACCCAATTATATAGATTATTTTAGCATCGCCCAGTTTATATATTAGCAGAATGTCACATGATATTCCATCTATATGTGCAATTTACAATTAACAACTGAAAATCACAAGAGTGGTATCTGAAATCTATGGTTAATAGGTCATAACATTTTAGTTTTTCAAAAAGAAAGGGTCCTCAAGACAACAATCTTCTAAAGTGAGTGAAAACAAGAAGATAATAGTTTATATAGAAAGCAACTTACAGAAAGGATCCGCCTTAAGAGTAAGCAAACGAAACTCTCCGAACACAACAGGGTGGAGAGGTGCAGTGACAAAGAGAAAGACCATCCCTAGGAAGAGACAATGGTAGAGCAATGTATTTGGAAGGACAAAATTAAGAATGCATCTTGTGGGTGGAGTTTGAAAACAGAATGATTGAAATTTAGATGGCCATACACTTAAGATGCAAATGAATGTGTCAATTAGGATTCTGAGGACTGAACCCAAGGTGCTGCTTATAGTAGGCAAGTTCTTCACTACATAGCTTCTTCAGTCTTGTTACTGATTCTAAAAACATAGTTCTTTACAATGAAAAGTCAGAATATGAGTAGCATGTCCAGAAACTAGAACAGTAGAGTGTAATGGTCAACAATGAGAATGCAAAGTAGGAGAGGGAATGAAGAGGCCTGAGTGCATCTCCTACCTTTGAATTATAGATTCACTCTCTTCTCTTTCCCTATACTTTTGTTCAGGTTCTCTAAACTCTGTGTCTGTAAGATAGGAGGAAACAATAATTGCTGTTTCACAGAGCTACTTTGTGGACAAAAGAGATAAAGTTTAGGAACTGTTAGCTGTCAGCATGAAATTATTTAAGACTCCTACATAGCTAAGGCTGTGATTTGGATGGTTGTGAATGCTGCTTTCTCTTTTCTCTCCAAGACATTTGTATTTGCTGTGTACTGTTTAACAGGTTCTACTTTGCTAGATAAATTGTTTTCAAAATTCCCAAAATCTTTTTTTTTTCCTAAAGAGGGTTATTGTATACCAAATTCCAGTTCTAACCCCATTCCTTCCTTTATCTGTGTTCCCCCTCTCTTCTGCATTCCTTCGGGTTCTGGCACTGAGTTCAGTGAAAACTCAAGACATGAATGAAAGGGTTTGCTTTGGCTGGATGTCAAACCAAAGCCTCTACTACCGCATTGAGCTGCCTCAGGTCTTCTCTTCTTCATTCCCTTAGGATAAGAATAAAAAGTTGACTAGTAGACATCTTTTGCCTGGGGTGGGGAGATGAGATGAATTCATAATTTTAAATAAACTTTCTATGTGGCATTTGAGGGCTTATGCTTTTACACAGCTATTTTTATTCCTTTCCCAATGATTATTCTGCTATCAAAATCCTTTTCTCTGCAGCTTCTTTAATAAGAAACATCTTGTTACAGACAAAATGAAACTCCTAGAAAGCTAAAAAGTAATACAGAAATACAGGCTAAATCTTGTATTAGTCTTAGAGCTGTTGATATATTGTCTTTCTGTCTCAGTAATTAGTTGAAGGAGAATGTTGCAACTATTAAATAAATTAGAATTTATGAATTTCTATTGCCATTACTGCATTTTTGAAGAATCCAATTGTAATACAAACTGTGTATGCGTGTGTGTTTACGCACACCCACACACTTTTTTCTCCCACATTTTTTATTACACAATATTACTTTCATTTCCTAGAATGGCCTTTGGCAGGGCGTAAAGTCTGACATTTGTTATTTGCTTATGTCTAACATCTTCCTACAGATTTTCAGGCACCTGCTGTATCTCCTGTTTTTAAACATTAAAGAAAACCTATTCATTGCTGAGAGAAGCTGGAATTTCTTCTCGGAAATCACTAGGAACTGTAGGTAAACTATATAAGTGAGAGAAACAAATCACCATCACAACAGAAATAATAAGATAAAATTAAGTGTGCACACATGATCCAAACAAATGTACAAGAATAGCCCAGCACAGCAGAATGTGTCCTGTGAGCATACTTCTCACCTGCTGTGGTCCCTGTTGGGGGCCGCATGGCTTTGATTTCCATCTAATTGTAAGAAAACACAACCACTGGCTAAGGCTTTCTGAATGCTGTGTCCCCACTGCGTTCAGCAGCACTAGAGTTTGTGTATCTTTAGGAAACCTTTGCTTGGTGTTTTTCTGGATTTTAGCCTGTGAAACACAATGGAGCTATCAGACAAAAAGCAACAATGTCTAGAAACCTGGGAGAGAGTTTGATTGTGAGAAGAGAAAATTAATGGCCTTGTCCTTCTGATGGCCATTAGCCTCGGGCTGAGTTGGGAAAACCACTGAGTTCCCAGGAAACAACGTCTAACATGGGCCCAGCAATCTATTGAAATCACTTAACACTCTTTAAAAGGGGGATATTTGAGCTGAAAGTCAAATTTTGTTTTAAATTGTGATGAGTAAAAGGAAGTGGAACATTTACATTCCATAAATTGACAGATTTTTATGCTCTTACCCTGAAATGTTGTAAGAAGAGTTCAATGACCTCAATGGTCACCATAGGCAACCAGATTGATTTGGGGCTTCCTGTGTTTTCTGTTTGTCTGCTTGATTTGTTTTCTATGCACGGTTCTACTACTATGCTCATTCATTAATATTAACAAAACTTAAATGAAAGGGTAATATAATTCTTAGAATGTCTTAAGAGAAACTGACCTTTGGCAGTAATGAGAACCAGGTTGGATATTTCTTTAGGAGATGGTTTCTTCACTGTTTTACCACCCTGTGACAGCCTGGAGATTAACACAAACACCTGCTCACAGACAGGCACACAGTGTTTACTTAAAAAGAGAATGAAAATATGCTAGTATTACCTGCGTGTCCTTCTATGGAGATGGCTTGGTGATTGCTGTACAAACATAATAACCTAAGCTCAGAACCCAGAACAAGGACAGAAGCTGAGTACCTTGGCACATGCCTGCAACCTCCGTGGTTCCCAGAGGCAACAGGAGTTGCTAACTCTTTTTCAGGAGACAGTTGTTAACAGGAGTTGCTTTCTCTTTCAGCTAGCCAGGTTAACTAAAAGGGAAAGCTCCAGGAGCAGGGAAATGCACAAATCTAAGGTGATGAACAGATGCTGAAAGACATTCTGATATCAACCTCTGACTTCCACATGTGCTCTCACACTGAGTGCACCTACACACACACACACACACACACACACACACACACACACACACACGCCTATGTGTACAGACACACAGTAGCACAAACTTAAGTTGACTTCAAATTAGTCATCTGATTTCCTTGTGTCCCAAAGCCATCTGGATTTAGAAAAGGAACCAATGTTCATTTTCTGAACTAAAGTTAACATTTACATTCTCATTTAAATATTTTGTTTGCATTTTAGCATTCCTTCCTGCCACCATCTATCATAGTTAGTGCCTCTAAAGGCATATTCAAAAGCAAGCTAGTCAGAACTAAGTGATTTTCCCTTATCTAGGAAAATTTTAGGAATTTTTCATGGTTGGCTTTAATTGTCAACTTGATTCAACCTAGAATCTGCCACCTAAGAATAGTTCCAGCAAAGGGTTGTCTACATTGAGTTCATCTGTTTGCATGTCTGTGGGAATTTGTCTTAATTCAGTTAATTAGTTGGAGAAGCCAGCCCACTGTGGGTGGCACCACTTCCTAGGCAAGGGGTCCTGACTCTGTTGGAGAAATCAAGCTGAACACAGGCAAGCAAGTGAGCAAACTTCACTCCTCTCTGTTCTTGACTGTGGATGCCATGTGACAACTGTCTCAAGTCACACTGCTAGGATTTCCCGCCTTGATGGACTATTAGCTGGGATGTAAAGTTATTATTTCTTAAATTGTAAAATAAACCCTTTCTTCCCTAAATTTGTTGTTGCCAAGATCTCTTATCACAATAACAAAGGAAACCAGGAACGAATTTTTTCATAATTCAGAAATGCAAGAGCTAAGACTAAATAAACACTTAGAAACTCTTCATCTTTTAATCTTCTGAAACTTGAAACTGTGCTGCCATTTTCAAAATTAAACATTCACAAAGACTAGAGGATCAAGACAACATGGCGGTTTCATTCTAGATGGGTAAATGAGTCTTTTGTCATACAATTATTCTGTATATCAGCACTGTTCCTATGTGAATTACCATAAGAGATTAGATATACAAAAAAATTAGGTCTGTTAGGCTAAGATGTCATTTTAATTGATACCTTCTTAATATTTAATCTGGTATAATCAATTCTTTCTTCCATTCTTTCACGCCATAAAACATACTTTGTCATGCAATTCCCTTACCCCAGTTCAGGCTTTTTCTGATCACTTTGCCTACCCTGAGAAAATAAAAGCCCTAAGATGAGGAATCACAGCATATTTTCTTCAGTTTTCTGGGTTTTTAACACTGAGAAGGTGATGTGCGACAGTCTCTCAGGGTTTGAGAAGCTGTGTGGAAGAGGACACAGATTTTAAGTGTCAGAAGGAATGGATGACTCCAAGTAAACAGTCTTCCAGACACAACAGGACTGATGCCTATAAACTCACAGGGACTGTGGCCTGCACAAGGCCTGCACAGGTTGAAGTCACACAGAGTCTCAGTGCTGAAGAGGGAAGTGGGCCTGAGTTCCTATCTCTCACCAGGAAGCTATTGCAATTGGCATCCACTTGCAAATGAAGAACTAGTTTTTCCCAAAGGAGTCTCACTGGATAAATGAACCACATTTAAGTGTGGGCTCCATATCCAGTAGTAAACGGCCAACACAAAATGACCTCAATGGTATTTCATTAGCCTTTTTGTCTCACATAGCTGTTTGGGGGCATTTTTGTCTTACTAATTTTTTTCTTATATACTCTGGTTTCTCATTTTGTGTTTTTATAGATTTTGTTTTATGCATGTAGGTGTTTATATGCTTTTATGCTTTCTTTCTGTCTCCCTCTCTTTTTTCTCTCTCTCTTTCTTTTTTAGTCTGTTTTCCCCCGTTTTCTAAAGAGAGAGAAAAGAAGACATGGAGCTGGGTGGGTGGGGAGGTGGGGGGGATCTAGAAGGACTTGAAGGAGAGGAAACCATGATCAGAATATATTTTATGAAAAATTATTTTCAATTAAAAATAAAAGAGTATTGCTTCTCAGCCAAAAGTGTAAAAATAAAAGAGAGTAATATGTAAATAAAAAAAAAGATTATCTTAGTTTCAGTCAGACTTGGTTCGAGGCATTCCTTTACAAGTGCCTTATGAGCATTAATAAATGCACCCGCCAATATATCTGTATTCTTGAACACCCTGGAAATAGTCAGCAAATGTTCCATTTTGTAATCATTCTGCAGTAGTTTAATTGTCCTGAAAATAATGACTTAAGTACCAACTATGTTTGTAGGTGAATCTATCACACTCCATATCTACAATATGCAAAGGCACTCATACACACACACACACACACACACACACACACACACGTGCTTTGAAGATTAACAGCCTAAATGGATATATTAAAATGTTAAGATGCTTCCCTGTAAAGTAAATGTTTATATAGTTTCATTCAGTATTTTCAAAACTGATTTGACCTTGAAATTTATTTTTCTTGAACGTTAAGGATGGTGCTTCTGCCACTATCTAAGCCTACTATCACTTCCTCTTCAGGAGCAACACTGCTTCATGATTTGCTAACGAGTCAGAGAAGGATGTAGAAAAGAACTGGAAGAGAATTTCACTGGACATAGGAATGGGAAGGTGATGCTAGAAGTTCTGAGGAAGGAGAAACACTTATGTGTGTTAATAGTGTAGGAAATCAGTGCAAACCTTGTGAAATTCCAAGACAATCAGAGGATGCTCATTGTGGGGACTAGCCTGACCCCTCATAAAATGAACTATTTTTAAAATTCCCGGACATTAGCTGTTCTAGAAATAACATGGTAAGTTCAAGATGTAACTAGCTTATAGGACTCACAAAAGAAAAAGAAAATTCCTCCTTCTAACAGGAAATTAACAAGGAGCTGAGTTGTTTTTTTTTTTTCCTTTAAATGAAATCAGTCCTGAGGAACAAAACAGTAGTTAAAAATATAACGTTGGCCTGGAAATTTAGTCAATGAGAAAAATGCTTGACTAACACACAGAGCACCCTCAATGCATAAGTTGAACACAGTGGTGCATTGTATGATCCTAGCACTTGGGAGATGATAATGACAAATGGATCAGAAATCTAGGGTCATCTTCTGATATATACGTAACGTATTACATATATATGTAGTTTGAGGCCAGCCTGGACTATACAGAAGTCCTAAATATACATACACACAAACACTACATAAGTAATTTGAAACTGATATGTGCAAAACTGAAAGTGGTAGATTTATTGCAGAAAAGGATAATGCTGTGACATAGAGGCAAATAAGTTTTCTTGGGTGTCACTTTGTCAGTTGGTCAAAGGCTCAGATAAATTGGCATATTATCCCAAGATCATGATAGATGAATGACCAAGAAGTTCCACTTTCTTACGGCTTCTGAGTGGCAAGAGGATGACACTTCCTGTCATTTTCTATATCCTAAAGTGATAGAAGAGAAAATATCTCAGTATCATCAAAAAGTATTTTGATAATAGTGAACATTTGCTGTGCCACATTCCAAATAAGCATTGACTTATGTATTGATTCAGCTTGTATTTTCTTTGCAAATATTTTATTATTTATTATACCACTTCTACTATTTTACAGCTGTTGAAATTGAGGAAGGAAAAGTTAAGCAAAGCACTCAACGTTATGCAGTTTATGAACACTTGAACTCAGATCTGACACTTCTAAATTGCAGCTCAAAGTCCATTTTAATCACCCAGATAGTATAGTATATAGTATCAAAACTTAGGAGAAAATGGTAACGATTTTAAGCTAGTACATTTAAGTTAGTATAAAAATGTTTATGAGAGTGCCAGCATTTTACGAATGAAATCGGCATCACCTCCTCCTTTTTCTTGAGAAGGAAGTGAGTCATCCCTATCCATTTCTATCTACCCTTAGTTACTGAAGTTACAGACATTATATAGCTGCTTGACGAACTTCCTCTGCTGTCATGGACGTGACATCCCCAATGACTCTGTCCATTGTCCCAGCAGGCACTTTTTTCTGTTCCAGTCCTGAGTGGCTTTCTTCCCTGGACCTCAACAAATCGTCCCCAGCCTCCTGTATCTGATGTCCCAAACTGAGAACATATTCGCAAAAGTCTGGGAACAGAGAGATTAATTTTTATACCATAATTTGGTTTTCCAGGACATAAGGCTTTAGCCTCTGCTTTTGGATAAATATTATTGAACCAGCAAGATGCTTCAGCGTATAGATGTGCTTGCTGCTAAGTCTTACACCCTGAGTCTCATGGCTAGAATCAACATTGTTGGAGGGTACTGATTCTAGTGAGTTGTCCTCTGACCTCCACGTGTGCACTGTGGCACATATATGCCCCCACCACTAACATACACACATGCACAGATAAGTCCATGGAATTTTAAACACTAGTATTGTCATTTTCAAATGATTATTTCCTAATTTCCTTTATTTGAAGGCACTGATTAGTTGATATTCTACAATAAAAAGAGATTTTCCTATCATATCTTTATATTCATGTTATATCATGTGTGACAATTAATTCCTGTTTTATTCAATGTATAATAAGTATTATTATAAATGCCCCAGAGTCATTTGATAGGAATTTTTTAAGCTAGGTCCTTAATTATTTTGACATGTCCAAAACATCCTTTGAGGACACTGTTGCTGTCCTGCTCCATATAATGTTTCAGAGTCATTGTGCATATTTCAACCACAGCCCAGATGTAACCCATCACTTGGGCAAGTGAGTGCTGGTTTCCTTTAGTGAAAAATAGTGTATAGAAACAAAACTCTGAGTGGGAGATTTATTGGAGGTTTGTGCTCATTGGCCATAGTTCTGGTCTGAAATGAAAACTCTATAAAGACACACACAGAGGCCCACATACTTTTAACTGTCAGTCTATATCTATAATTTCACCTGTAACTATATAATAAGCTGTGTCTTCTTTAAAACAACAAATATAATTTTAATCTATCATCAGTCATGGCTATCCAGCACATCTAGAACTAAAATTAAAGAGAAAAAATAAAATAAGGTATTTGTTATTACTGATACTCTTAGCAGACTTTGTGAATATCTGTAATAGTTCATTGAATCTGAGAACTGTGAAGAACATAAATTCATTCCAATGTCCTCTTTTACACCTAAAATAATTGAGATAGAGAGGGTAAAGTTGTTTGTCAAATTAGCAAATTTATACAAAAATATAACCAGAAATTCTCTTTAAAGTTATAATCTAGCTAATATATACAAAATATACTTTTCCAACTATATGGAAAACTAAAATAGAAACAACATGTCTAAGGATTCACTATTTTGATGTAATATTTATTCAGGGCTGTCATGTTCTTCTCATTATATCATGAAGTGATTATCTTAATATTTGCAATAGAAACATGAAGTAGCAATGTAAAGTCAGTGGAGACCAATGTTCACCATGCTGAGTTGCTTAAACTATAATAAGGACACAAGAATGGGATCAAATTTTGATGAATTTATTTTATCTCTGATGAAACTGCTAATAATTTAGAACATAAATATTTGTAATAACAGTAGGAGGTCTGGAATAGAGAGCACCAAATGTTAATCAAATTATAATAATCTTTGGTTTAAAGAATTAAGTTGGACTTGAGATGCAGCCTGTTAGAGACAACTTGCCCAGAATAGACAGGGCCCCAGGTGCCCAGGACACAGAAATAAGAACACATAATGTATTAATTCATGTTAGGTCGTAGAAGGAGCTGATATCTTAAATTTTTATCATGTTATTTCTCAAACTATGCCATGCCAAATTGGTTTGTGTTGTTTATTGTATTTTAAGATATAGATATTAAATCGAGTTACCAAAGACTAAATTGACTGGATATTTGTAAAAACTCATGCAGCTAATACAATATACAAATTATAATGTGAAAAAATATTTTTTTTATTTCAGCTCATCTATGTGTACACTATTTACATCATTTCCATACTTCTCCCTTCTCTTGCCAACTTCTCCCATGCTCCCATTCTCTCTCTAAAATTTATAGGTAATTCTAATTTAATTAGTGTTATACAGATACATACATACATACATATATATATATATTTGTTTATCTATATAAATATATTCTCTATATATCCATTGCATAGCTATGGCTCTTCATCTAGATGTAGAATTTATAAAATAAATAAATTCCTTGTGGAATTTATTTCCTACAGACATATGGACAGAACCAGGAGAGATGGCTTAGAGGCAAAGGGCTCATATCGCTCTTGCATTTGATTCAAGTCTGCTTCCTAACATCCACATCGGGTGGGAGAACTGCCTGAAATCTCTGCTCTACGGGATCATTTGCCTTCTTCTCACCTCCTTAGGTACCTGTACTCATGAGTTCATAGACACATAATTAATATAAATACGAATACAAATTTAAATATAAATCTATAAAACATTGTAGAACTGCAAATTAAGTATCTGGGAAATGATTTCATATAAAAAGACACTTTTAAGAGGTAAAAGATTTTTATCCCTTATGAATTACACAATACATTTATTGAAGCTAGGAGAGTATGCATTTCTTCTGTGCTATATCCCAGTAGTAATTAATTTTGCTCAATTCAGTGTAGGCAGTTAATAAATTTCTGCTGAATAAACAGTTCTTAAACATAGCTGTTCAATGAGCATCCAATTGTATCCTGTTGCTGAAACTTGGGGCAAGAGATGGGGAAAGAAAACCTAGGAAGATGAAATGAAGGATGTAGTAAGCATCAGTGTGTATTAGAAATATAATATGAGCAGTACAAATTATTCTAAATTCCAGTGATCACATTAAAGTTAACAGTGTAGCTCCATACTATGCTGAAGTCACATCAGTGAGAATTCATTTCAACATACAGTATTTCAACCATTATTGAAATATTTTACACACAGTTTTGTAGCAAGTCTTTGAAATCTGCTAGGCATTTTTCATTTATAGTGATATCCAAGTTGACTCAGTTATTAATTTATGAAGTAAATTAAGTGCCACAAACATTTATATACTCTATTGGCCGTGGTACCTTTATTTGATCCAACTATCCGATTGTTTTGAAATCTGGTGTGAAAACTAAAGTTCTACAGGGGAGAGCAAGTATATATTACTGATGAGTATATTTATGGATTTTAATATTATTATGTTAATAATTATACATCAGCTATAACTAATGGGAATCTAAGCCATTAAATGAATACTGAAAATTTTAGATATCACTTAATAATAATAATAATGAAAATAGCTGGGCGGTGGTGGCGCACGCCTTTAATCCCAGCACTCGGGAGGCAGAGGCAGGTGGATCTCTGTGAGTTCGAGGCTAGCCTGGGCTACCAAGTGAGTTTCAGGAAAGGCACAAAGCTACACAGAGAAACCCTGTCTCGAAAAAAACGAAAAAAATAATAATAATGAAAATATAATAATATAAGTCATTTAACTAATAAGACAAAAATTTTTAATTTCATCCTCTTTTCATATATTCACATTCATAAGAGACTTCTGATTTGCATAAGTTGCCTAAATGATTTTCTTTATAGCATCATGTTTTGATCTGAAGATGAGATCTTGTGTGGCAGATAAGTCATTTAGTTATGATATTTTCTTCAAATTTATAATTTGAATGATTTATAAATAATATAAATAGAAATAGTATATGTACATTATTTTAAAGTGAATGGCTATCTCTTCTGGTAAATATTTGATCTTTCTCACTGTCCTGTTTGGAAGCTTCCACAAGTGAGGACTTGCTTTGCTGGAAGCTGGAATGTTTCCCAGGTTCACCCTTAGCCCCTGCTTAATTGTTCCAGGCGACCCCTTTCAGGCTGTGAGTATGTGTTCCCTCTCAAACTGATGCAAAGTGACAGACTGAGCAGAGCTGTGTACTTTGTCCCACTCTTTCCTCTTGCTACTCCCTGAACTGTGGGAAGAGGGGAAATAATTGTTCGGAATTTCAGGGGCCTTTCCTGTCAATCAGATTGTTTACTGACCCCAGGAAATACAATAGCAACAGGAGGCAGCCCCCAAGCAGGTCAAGGAATAGTAGCCTGGAAGATGCTACAGGAGAGTCTAAAGAGAATGGTCAGCTACTTAAGGTTTGTGCTCTTGGGGTGATTTAACTGTGTGCTAGAAACAGAAAGTTTATATTTAAGGAGAATGATAAAAGACAAATGTGAAATGGCTCAAGATGAGCCTTATTGTAAAAAAACAAAACAAAACAAAACAAAAAAACAGTGTTTACATTACCTCTGAAAATGTTTTAGACCTTTAATGATGTATATATTAAAAAAATCGAATTTACCTACGTTTACCTTTCCTTTTGTGAAAATATAGTATTATTCTTTATATTGAAGAGAATTGAGTTGACAAACTTGGGAAATTTCATTCTAAATTTGTGTGCCCCATAGAACAAAACAGGCTAGACACTGAGTTTGGGGCAAACTGAATGAACGAGTACATGACCTTGACTTGGAGAAATAACAGAATTGAAGATTATTGGAAACATGCAACCCTTATAATGGAAAAAACTTAGAGTAGGGATAAACTCCTACAAAAAGTATCAAAAACAAACAAATAACAACAACAACAAAATACCACAAAGCAGGCTTTGGGTAGAAAATGTAAAGACTTTAAACTGCATGCGAGTATATTCTATTATAGATTACATAGTCACAAAAGTGCGGTGTCAGCATCCCCTCATATGTCTACCACACATTTAGTGGGATGCAAATAATAATGGCTGGAGATACAGTTCTTAAAATGTATTCCTATGGAGATCATCAGGTTTTCCAGTATGTTGTCAGAAAAACTCTGCCACACTGAACTTTGTGGACAAAGTTACTCAATAACTCAGCTACTATCCTAAAATTCATTTCGCACATTCACATACTCAATGGTCTTGAAGTAGTTATACAAGTATTTTCACATTTTTTTCCACTACCAAATTATAGTTCTTAAGTTACAGAACCATCAGTTTGAGTGACAACTCCAACACTGTCATATACTATCTCAGAGAAACTTTTAGGAGTTTTGGAGTTAGTTTTAATGTGCTGCAATTCCTAGCATGTTGTGGATATTCACATACACAGTTGACTTTGAAGAAATCAAAAAGTAGTTTCGGGAAAATATTTTAAAATTCCTTCGAGGTATTTAGAGTTCCAGTTTGGGAAGTTGGACTTGCATCTGTGTGGAGCGGCAACACTATTTGCATGCCTACATTAGAGTATCAACAAAGAAGGGGAAGATAACTGCCAAACATACTGAACCACTCCAGAGAATAAAACCTGGGTGTTATAAGAGCCAGCGCACAGCAAATGCTATTATTTTCCAATGAACTGCTCAGCTCTGGAAGAAGACTGAAAAGTTCACAGGGGAATGTGGGAAATGATCACTGTTGCTACTTGAATAATACAATATACCACTGGAAAATAACTGCATTCATTTTCAACACATGATTGTTATTTATTTCTTAGGGTGGAGAACGAGCTGAGCTGGAAAAATAGAGTAGTCTGCAAAGGTTTGATTGTTGGTGCCCAGACACTAAATACTATAGTTTTCCAGATGCTCAGAGATAATAGTGTAATCTGACCTGCATGGATGAAGAGTAACTTGGTAGAAGTGTGGGGAAATATCTTCAAGTACCAGACTGTACATCTAGTCTCATTTATTATCAGTATAAGTGGCATAGTATAAAAAAATAATTCAAATATGATCATTACAAAGAACTGACATTTGAGTATGGCACAATATACAAATATTTTGTCACCTAGTTTTCCAGAACTGAGTTATTTTTGGCTCAGATCATTTAACATGTTAGAATAACAAATATTTTTATTACTTCATCAGTGTTATCATTCATTTGAGCCTGTGTTAATACTAACAACAATGGATGTGCATGGTCCATTTTTGATAGAAAATAAGTAGATAATTGGTCTAATAAACTAGAAGAGCCAAGCTTCTGGAAAAATATAATATAATATAATATAATATAATATAATATAATATAATATATAATAGATAGATAGTAGATAGATGGATGGATGGATGGATGGATGGATGGATGGATGGATGGATGGATGGATAGACAGATAGATATCTGTCACCAAAGCAAGCCCAGATTCTCAGTCCCATTGCATCTGCAACAGGCACATGGGAAATCACCCTGGTTGTCAATGTCAGACCTTCTTTTAAAGATTCAAAATGGTTTGGTTTTCAGTCTTTGCCTGTGATTAATTGCAAGCTCTTTTGTGTGATTAGTGAGATTGCTTTTACTGAGTATTAACTTCGGCTAAGTTACATCAGTCATTCACTCCATCAGTTACTCAAGATGTACCAGCTGAAATGCTGGATGCTCTGAGCATTTGTATCAAGAGAACAGAATTGCACTCAAGAAAACTGTAAGGCCAGCAGGCAATGATAGTAGCAGAGGAAATAAGGGCACATAGTAACAGAAGAAATCTACATCATTATCTCACTGGGAAGCCAAGATCGGATTAGGGAAAATAATGTTCCTGCAACAATAATTTTTGGATGTTTGACAGTATGCTTTCCTGAACTGAGAATAATTTGAGTAGGTTGAGAAGGCTGTGCCCTTTGTGGGTGCTGACACCACCCTGCTGATATCCCCTGCATCTTAAATAGTCAAGGTTAAACAGAGGACTGCTGGGGCTGGTAGAAATAAGAACAGTCTGCAGTTTGGGTCAGTTTCCTGGGGTGTTTGTTAACGTCAACCTTAAGTGTCAGAGTATCTAGAAGAGTTGTCTCCTAAGCTAAAGATCTGGGAGTAGCCAGAAAACATCTCCCAGGTGGATACACTCTTTTATTTCTTATTTATTTTTACGCTTTTGTTAATGACTTAAGTGAGCATATTTCTACAGAACTTGTAAGAACGGTTTCCTCAAAGTCCCTTCTGACTGGTATTGAAACCTGTGGAGCTAGTTTTATTTGTTAGTTTTTGCCTTTGTTTTTCCATTTTGGGGGCCATGATTTTAATAGATCTGAATGTGTATGTCTGTTTCTTTGAAATTAATGTACAGCAGGTAGCTAAAAATTAAATTCATAAAGAGATCATGGAAAAAGGAAACTAGAATAATAAAAAAGAAAGGTGATATGGAGTACAATATGCTGTTCCTGTCCTAGGAAACACTAATGCTTTGTAAATTTGTCCCGTAATAGCAAGTTGCCTCAGAAATATGGGTTGACAATGGAGTGGAATTGGGAATTTATGGGGAAACACACACTCACACACAAAGAAAAACTGAACCAATTCAATGTATGAAGCTGTTCCCCCAAGATTAAAGAATGTGCTCTCCCTAAAACGTCAGTTTTCTTTAAGTCGCCCTGGTGACAGAGTTTACAAATACAAAGCATTTCTCTATTCCCCATCTTCTGGAAATGATTCAGTGGGTCTATTTTAAATTTTCCTGCTTGACTCGGTTCCATTCCCATGATGAATACCACTTAATCCCACTGCATCACTGAAGCTCACTGAACAAGAAAGCAATACAAATAAATAAGAAATATACAAGATAAGCACAGAAGACTGGAAAGAGGATATTGTGGCCAAAGCCAATAAACAGCAAACCTATTAAACAACAGTTAAATTGTCTGAGTGAAGAGAGGTGGGAATCGGCCTCAGTTTCCTCTCCTGCTCCTGGTGTACCCTTTTGGCCTGCTTCTTCTGGAGGAACAGGTCAAATCAAGGTCTGAGATGTGGTGTATGCCAAGGATACACCACTTCAAGAATTACAGATGTTTGTACTCGGCTAGCAGGTGTTTCAGATTTGATTTTCCACCATGCCAAGGGCAAATTTGGGGTGGGGGAGTCATACAAATTCCTCTACCTGATGCACAGAGTTCAGCCCACCCAGGATGAAAAAATAAAACAAGATTTGTGCCACTCCACATCTCAAGGCCAAGCAGACAAGCAGGTAAATCATTTGAGAAGATTTCCAAGTTTAATCCTTTGAAAACTGATCTTCCCTCAGGGGGATACCAAATCACATTCCACATCGAAGTATCCCTGCTTCCAACCACACTGGCTCAGCAAGTTTTGCAAGGCACTAAATATATTTTTGTTTTCAGATAATGTGATTTCAAGCCAAGTGTATAGCTTTAGTGTTAATATTCAAAAGTTAAATTACTTCTCTTCAGAAAAATGTTTTATAATAAAATATTTACCATAATGTATTTATATATTTGCTATGAAATTTGATAAGGAAAATTGTGTATATTCTAAACATACTGTATATTGCATTCAACCAGTAACTTATATCTGAGAGAATTATCAGCTAGATAAGAAAAAAAAACATTTTTTAAAAGAAAATAGTATCCTGGGTAGATAAATAGTTGCTTGTACAAACCTAAAATTAAAATTTTTATTTCCTTAGTATTAGACTAACATAAACTCTATTACAGAAGCAAGATGTCTGACTTGTGAAGCAGATGACCCCTATTTAAATTTGTGCTCTGGTATCAGCAGCATAATCGTAGGTCCTTATAAGCTCTAAGCCTACGATACTATGAAACTAACCTCATATAACTCCATCTCCATATATCCACGTGACCCAGCTTTTATCAGGGTTCCTTCAGATTAATGACATTCATACTGAGGATTTTAAACTCAAATAAAACTTACTCTGATGTGTTAAAATATGTAAAAAATGGCCAGGTTTGGTGGTGCACAACTTTAATTCCAATACTCTTCAGGCAAAAGCAGGTTGATCTTTGAGTTCTGGGATAGCTGGGGCTGCAAAACAAGTTCCAGGATAGACAAAGCTAAACAGAGAAACCTTATTTCAAAACACACTTGTGCACATACACTCACATATAAATGTATCAGACAATTAATATTTTAATTTTAACAATTAATTCAAATCAGTATACTAGAGATATTAACTGCAGTATTTATTTTATTTCTGATGTCATGTAACATAAAATATTTTAGTTACCACATTCTGGCTATTTAGTAATTCAGAATTAAAAAAACAAACAAACAAAAACAAAGACAAAGATTTCCTGAAAAGAATCCAGAGAGAATCAAAGAAAGAATGGGAGTGAGGAAGGAGGAAGCAATATAGGAAGGAAAGAAGGGAGGGAGGGAGGGAGGACGGGAGGGAGGGAGGAAGGACGGGAGGGAGGGATGAAGGAAGGAAGAAAGGGAGGGAGGGAGGGAGGGAGGGAGGAAGGGAGGAAGGGAGGGAGGGAGGGAGGGAGGAAGGGAGGAAGGAAGGAAGGGACACAGGAGTGAAGGGAGGGAGAGGGAAGGAAGGGAGGGAGGGAAGGAGAAAGGGAGGAAGGGAGGGAGGAAGGAAGGAAGGAAGGAAGGAAGGAAGGAAGGAAGGAAGGAAAGGACAGAGGAGGGAGAGAGGGAGAGAGAGAGGGAGGAAGGGAGGAAGGGAAGGAGGAAGTGTGGTGGTAACAGTGGGCATGAATTCCTTCTAATTATATGTTAAAGTCAGTTTTTCTAGCAAGAGGTTTTCCCGAGGTTCTTCATTGACCAGCCACGGGCATGAGCAAATTAGAACCATTCGGTTCCCTGGGCTTCAGTTGAAAATCTCAAGAGCAGTTTGAATGTACTGGTGGATACTGATTAACAGGGGGTGAATTTCAAGTAATTTGATATTTGTTAAAGGAGCAAACTTGGCAAATGATTTTCTTTCAAGTAAATCAGAACACGTTTAGGTTAAGCCTATAATAATAACCCTCTTGCTTAAAAAAAGGGTGGAGTAATAGACGGCTGTAAATTGCATGTAACCTTGAAAGCCAGTATTTCTATAGCTGAGAAAGTCAAGGACACTGTGAAAATTATGCAAACCCAGTCAGCTTTTCCTAAAGAAAGTAGAACACCAGCCTTGTGTTCCCTTGGCTTCTTCTGACTTAAAGTAGACATGAAAACGCATCGTTGAGCCTTCTTTCATTTCTTCTCCGTGGGCCCATCTGAGTTTCACTCCTACAGACAAAAGGTTGGTCTGCTGAAAAAGTCACAATACGCTATTGTCTCCTTGGGACTTCCTGGGGAATAGCAACACACACACACACACACACACACACACACACACACACACACACACACCTGTCAAAGAAGGACTCTGTTCCAAGATTAGTGACTCACCTTACAGACCAGACACCATAAGCATAGAGAAAAGACATTGTATGCACTATACATGGCAGACATACAAACTGCCCTGCAAACTAATACCGTGCTAAAGATAAGGGCTGTGTAAGAACAGTGTTTCTCTGTTGATGAAACATAGAAGTGCTTCTGCTACTTAATTCACTACCTTCACTAAAATAATACTTAAAGACTAATTATTCATCAGTTGCATTCACTTACATGTAATAATGCAAAGCAAATAAACTGTCACCCCGCTCTGTTCCCCCTTCACTCACACATTCCCTCCTCCCTCTGTCCTGTTCATCCTTCTCCTTCCTCCCTACCTCACCTCCTCGCCCTGATAGTGTCTCCCCTCATTTGCCAAGTGAATATATAAGTAATGTTTATGGGGAAAAAAACCTTTTAAAGCTAAAGGCAGGCATTCATTGCTGAGTAAGGTAAAGAAAACGGTTCAATAGTATATAATGTTAGATTTGCTGAGTGTTCGACCAAATTTCTTATTTCTGAAATTTAATCTTAAAAACAATTTATACCATAAAGAATTATGTATTGTTCACAACCTATGTAGAAAAGAGAGACCAGACTAGGAAAGCTATGAAAGCATTATTTTGATATTTTACTTAGTAATGTATACATTTTATATAATGGCATCATCTAATTACTTTCCTAAAATTGGTGGAGTTGATTTAACAGGTGTCTTTAACCAATATACCAAAAATAAAATTAAGAAATATAAAATGTTTTTCATAAATTGACTACATTTCATTATAATCTTTAGTAATGTCTTCTATAATTATGAACAATATTTTGTTACTATGGTTTGAAACTTTGAGGATTAAGTAATGTTTATATTTAAGTTGTAAATATTCTCAATAAGTTCTGTGTGTAAGACTGACAGTATGGGAAAACATTCTGGCAAGCCCTGGGCTGCCCAAGCCTCAGCTAATTCATCATCCCTGTTTTCTTACTCACCAGTTAAAGCAGTTCCCTTCCATTTGTGTGCCAGTTGGCATCTCAAGTTTTTCTTCAATTATGTCTTTAATTTTCAGAGCTGCATTTGGCTTTCCATCTTACTGCAATTTCCGGTACCACCACTTCCTCAGTAGATGACTCATGGGCTCTTCTACCCTGCCTCCAACTTTATACATCATTCTACTTCAAAATTGGGAATACCTCAAATTTGTTAAATAACTCATAGTTATAGATTCTTTAAAAAACACATGATATTCAGATTCACTGCCTTGTCAATCTATACTTTGCATTGGTATTCTGTTTTTTATAATATGATACCATAAGACAAACTGTTCTGCTCCATTGCCTAGGGACTCAGCAAACACTTTGGTATGGTCCTAGCTTTCCTCCTTCCCGCGGACCCTCTCAGCGATCCTATCTAGTCCATTCCCGTTCCTTTAGTTCAGTGGCTAACACCGGCATGCTTCCTACCTGGGATCCCCAGGGGCCATCCAGGACCCAAGCTCAGCTCAGTGCCTCACCCGGCCTTCATCAGAGAAGCTTCTCTTGTAGTAGATAGGAACTGACACAGGGGCCTACAACGGAATAATTCACAGAGAGGGAAGACTTTGGAACACTGAGTCCTAAATGGATGTCTTCATCAAGGGCCTCCCCTCAGAGCTCATGTGGGAGCTACGTGCAAGAGGAGGCAGGGACGTTGTAAGAGCCAGAGGGTTGGAAGACACCAAGGAAACAGCGTCTTCCAGACATAACAGACTGACATACATCTGAACTCACAGAGACTGTGGCAACCTGCTCAGGGACTGACAGGTTCAAGTCACATGATGTCCCAGTGTAAGGGAAGAAGTGGACACCTGTTCTCATCCCTAACAAAGGAACTGTCTCCAAATTATACCCATTTATCAAGGAAAAAGTAGTTTTCTCCAGTCTCGCTAAGTATACAAACCACAGTTAATGAATGGTAGGCTCCACGCCAGCAGTAAGGTCCAATACAAAATTAACTCAGTGGTATTTTTGTCTCACGCTGCTTTGTTTGAGCAGTTTTTTGTCTTAACTAGTCTTACCTGTATACAGTTTCTGATTTTGTGTTTTATGGGTTTTATTTGTGTGTGTATTTGTATACGTATCTATGTGTGTGTATCTCTGTGTGTGTACAGGTGTGTATCTGTGTGTTTGTGTGTGTATCTTGTATGTGTGTATGTATGTGTGTATTTGTGTATCTGTGTGTGTACACATATCTGTATGTTTTTATGTGTGTGTATCTTGTGTGTATGTACGTGTGTGTATCTGTGAATGTGCATGTATGTATACTTGTATTTATATATGTGTGCATGTGTATGTGGTTGTGTATTTGTGTATCTATCTATGTGTGTACATGTATCTATCTGTATGTTTTTATGTGTGTGTATCTGTGATGTGCATGTATGTATACTTGTGTCTGTATGGGTGTGCATGTGTATGTGTTTGTGTATCTGTGTGTGTCTTTATTATGCTTTTTCTTTGTTCTTTTTTAATTCAGGTTTGTTTGTTTTCTAAAGAGAGAGAAAAAGAAAGGGAGTGAAATTGGGCTGGTGGGGAGGTAGGGAGGGTCTCTAAGGAGTTGGAGGATGGAAAACTATTATCTACATATGTTTTAAGAAAAATTATAGATATATAATTATATATGTGCATATATTTGCAAACAAAACAAAAATACCTATCTATTCTAATGTCAAGAACAAATGTACTTTATAAATAGATGGAAAAGCTGGATTACCCACATTATGAACACTTAATCAGCATGGCTGGAAAGGAACTAGTGCAGAGTCCCTGAAAAGGTCAACCATTCCAGCACTGAGGTAGAGAATGGAGACACAGCCAGAAGAACAAATACAGCTGAAGAGCACTGTCGGCTTTGTATGCTCATTACAATGGTTTTAAACAAAACATCAAAATGTACAGTTTTAACCGAAAAGAAGGAAAAGAGAGAAAAACTGTTCTAAGATACCAAGTTATTAAGATAGAGTAACTGGACTCTACTTACTAAATTACATTTAAAGTATAGGCTTGCATTCAAGGAAAACAATTCTAATAATTTTCTAGAAACCCCCTATGTTTTTGAAATTTATTGCTATTACATTCCTTTTGTTTTAGATACTGTGGCATTCATCTCTGCAAAACAGCTCACAGGAGGCAGTTGTTAGATTTTAGGGTAGCAAGTAGTGGATGAAATAAGGTTTACTAGATGATTCCATGATGCTTGACCAGCACAATAGGGAAAGAATATTTTCAAAATATTCTGGGAGGTATGTTGACACAGCAGAACAGGAACAGTCTGGTTCATTCTTAATATCTGTTAACAGAGCATCATAGTTCTTAAAATATCCAAAAAACAGAGCACAGTGCCAGTAGGTATGGGTTGAGGGACATGAGATATCTGAAGGGTTCTGTAAGGCAATTTCATGGGTTATTGTGCTACATTCTAGGATTCAATTTAGACACTTGTCTCATTTACTCAGAGATATAAAGACACAGCTATAGCAAGAGTATTAACTTAAGAAAGTACAATTGAGCTTTGGGATTAAATAGATTTGAGGATGCGGTTATAACTCAGCTTTGTTTTGTATTAGTTCTCATTCCTGGGGTGCAGAGGGAAAGATGGTTTACTTTCTCTAATCCATTAAAGTTTTTAAAACACAAAACAAAACTCAAGTAGAACTTTTGAATTTTAAAGTGCTCTTCTTCAGGCAGAAAGTAGTGCATTTAGCAGCGCCTCATATTCCTAGGGAGATTTCTTGGTTCATGATTTGATAGCAACTCCAAATAGGCCACAGAAGAAAAATGTTACCGAATACTTGTGGAGAAGTGGAGACAGCTTTATCTTTTCTGTGAATCTGGACAAACATCTAAGCAAAACAAAAACAAACAAACAATGACAAAATGAACAAACAAAACTGGCCAACTTTGAGATCCTGTGACCCAGAAAAAGATGGCAGGAGATTGCAACTTCCTGCCTCTGTGTCCACATTACAACAGGGGGAAGCAGAAGAGCAGTGTGTGCCCAGCTTTAGTTCCTCTCCACAGAGTCTAGATCTTTCCACCTCTCCTCTTCCAACCAAACTAAAAATTTGACCAATTCTCTATGCATGAATGTCAATTCACTCTTGACGAGTAAATCCAGGGCACTGCAGATCCAGCTGGTAATGATGAGGTTCTTAAGTCTGTTTATGGAGTTTGTTTTATTTGAACTGCATACTTTCACAATTATCCTAGACATTTCATGAAAATATGTTATCTTGATATATTTAATATCCCAGAAATTACTGATAATACAGAATCCAGTTTTTTTAATTAGTGGTTTTTCTTTTCCTAGTAGAAACTGAGCATTTCTACATTTATCTTCAGCCAGAAGCACAATGCATTAATATTCTGGGACATTTATAAGGAACAGGGAAAATCTTATACTCATTGTCATTGACCCCCCAAGTAGTTTGCTTCAGGTTAGTGTTTTCTTCAAATATTTACATTCTTTTGTAGCACATTCTGATGCTGAATTGTCTTGATTATTCCATCTAAATTAATAGCTAAGCAGAATTTGCAAGCTTGTATTAGCAAGAAGGCTGACTTACAAACATTTGAAATGCTCCTTATCTGATTAAAAGGATTAAAGGTGAGACCAATACCACAAGAAATAAAGGTAATGAAATATCATAAACAGCAGGAAAAGACTGATCCCCCATCTCTATGATGGAAGTCATAATGATGGCTGAGGCAGAACTTATTTACAATTTACATTTTACAAGAAATTTGTTTGTGCTATATTTTTTTAAGGAGCAGTTTTGGACATGATAGAATAAGTTCTAGTTTCCATAATTAAACCTTAGTTTTTATACCATAAAGAAACCATTTTCAAGTTTTAGTTCAGTATAGCTTGTGTTGCTTTACCTTCTTTGAGGACCAAGACATGTGAATAAAATGCAATTTGGTCATAATACTGTCCTAACATGTTTTCCCTTTCTAGTAATCACCAGAGGAATTCTGCACAGAACTCATACTGTGAAATAATCTGAAAATCAATGCAGGATTTAATGAATCAGTAGCACTTCCAGGCATAACATTTTAAGGCTGTGTGTATGTGTGTGCGCATCCATGAGTGTGTGTGTGTGTGTGTGTGTGTGTGTGTGCCTGAGGGGAGTATTTATGAAAGAGGGAGAATAATTTGCAGTTGCGTACCATTTACTATGTGCCAAACTTATTATAAATGTTTTCTATAAAATTATATTAATTTATGCATCTATAAACAAATTTATATTAGAGCACTACTATGTGTAAGACATTTTTATCACTTCGGTGAGACAGAAGGACACAGAACACGGAACATAACTGGGACAAGCTAAAAGCAATGCAAACACAACCTGAGAGGAAAACCATGACTTCTGCAACACCACAGTCACAGGCTCTGGAAGGGTGGGAGTCTCTGGCACTGAGACAAGGATGCTTGACCTTGTGGTCTTCGCTATCTTTAAGATTTTCTAGAAGCGGGTATTCAGACTCCAGACCACAAGTATTCCAGCCTGCCAAGCCCGACCTTGGTCCATAGGATTAAACATGATCACAGATTCCATCATATACGTATCCCATACTGTGTACTGTAGAATCAGGATGGCTCAGAATAAATGCAGCAGTGGGGAAATGCCCACTGTAGGGGTGTAGGTAAATAAAAGACACCCTACATAAATGAAAACCTTAATTTGATATGTTATACACACTCCATTTTTATTTCATGGATAATGTACATATGAGAATATTTTAAATTGCATGTTATAAGTTCCAAAGTACTAACTTCTTAATGCTAACTACTTCTATCTCCTTCAGAAACAAACCATATCATTTTGTAGTCTTAAGATTTCACCCAGAAAATGTCTACTTCCTGTTGATTTGATCCTATCACACCAAGCAAAGCCTGTCACAAGCTTCACAAGTTCTTGCTAAGTAGTCTGTAAGTCTGATGACATAAAAACAGGAAAACGGTTTCTGCAACTACTAAACACTGAAATACTGTACCTCACTATCAGGGAATGGAAATTGGTTTACACTTAGATGATTCAATTCGTTGTATTTATAAAATAATTTCTGTGTCATACTTACAGGTAATTAACCAAGATATAATTGTGGAATTGATTTCCTTAAGTCTCTCTCTCATGGGAAGGAATTTAACATAAAAGAAATAATGTTTTTTTTTAAACATTGTATACAAACATGTCTAATTAAATACATGCATTGGTGTGGTTGTATTCTGAAATATTGAAAAGTGTGATGGCCAAACTGTAAAAGTTATACTTCTATAATTTCTCCATAGATCCAATACAGTATTGTGATTAAATTAGCATTAAACTTGTCAAGATCATCTTCAACAGATGTACACATCCTCCTGAAACAATACTCTTATATGTGTTCATATTCCAATGGTTCTGCAGACATATAGAACCTTATGTATAAAAAGAAAATACAAATATTCAGCTTAATAAGTATCCTAATTTAGTCCCTTGTATAGATTGCTGATCTTATTATGACACTGGGAAAGAGTTATATTTTATTTATTCCCCTATGAATGTATTGAAAACATTCCAAGATTAAACATTTCTGTTATCATAATATACTTTTATTATTTTATTCCTTTATTCATTTACATGTTTCCTCAATTAATATTTCTTTCCCACCTTTTATGCTAAGCATATAAGCACTGTTCTACTTGTAAATAAGGCTGCCTAAGAGAAAGCCTAAAAAGGTTTCAGCCTGTAATGAAATCATGAAATCGGGCACGAAGAAGCAACGCTGGGCGCATCTACATGAGCGGGGCTCCGGGCTACACTCTTTGCCTCCAAAGCGTCGGGGCCCTACCTCACTTGGGCCATTGCTGTAACCTGACGCCCGTTTTCACTCTGTCGTTTCCATCCTCTATACCTTATGTATGCCAGCTCCAGCTCCCCCTAGGAAATAATATATTCATAGCACCACAAACTATATCCTGCACCACAAAGATTTGTTTTCCTTTCTAAAATAATTACCTGGGATGTATTGTGAAAAACAATATTTTTTTGTCTTTTATTAAAAAGATTCTTTTCTTATACAATATATCTTATGTTTCCCCTTCCTCTATTTCTCCTAGTTTGTTCCCCCTCCCTCCTGCGGGCCAACCTCCCTCCCCCTGGATCCACCCTCCCTCCCCCTGGGCCCACCCCTTCTGTCCTTTGGAGAGTGAATGAGTCCCAGATGCTCAACTCTGCTCTTGGGTTGCCATGTCCTACTTCAATATGAAAAAAAATTCATATTTACTTTTTTCTTTATAGGGATCTAGTCAGATCATACTTTCCCCCTTAAACTTCTCCCTTAAGCTTCCCAGTTCACCATGTCCCCACACCCATATCTTACATTCCTATCACAGGAGGAGCCTGTCTTGCAATGGTTTAGGAACGAGTTTCTGTTCTTTTCAGGGTAGATGGAATGAAAATATGAAAGAGCAAGAAAATATCCTTTCTTCCTTGATGGTAATTTATTTTAGATGGGTTGTAATCTCTAGATAAGTACATGAAATTATTCTTAAATAATGTAATTATTCTTAAAACATGAGTGCTAAAATGACAGAATTCTTTCTTTTTAACATAACCTGTATAACTAAGCCTTTAAGTATAACCCAAGGAAAACATTGACAACTGTCAATTAATAACTTCATTTTAAAAATACACTGTAGATTTTGTAGATGAAAATACATCAGTCTTTGAAGATGTCATATAAAATAGTAACATAAAGGTATCTCAGTGTGGAGGTGGTTCAAACACATTATTATCAAATATAAAAGATACCTTATTTATTTGGAAAGGCTTTGAATTCTTGGTGATAGAAACCATTTTTATGAAAACAGGGAAATATAACAGATGGCAGAGCTACAGGTCAGAAAAAGAAAAAAAGAAAGAAGAACTTCAGGTTTGGAAAATCGCTAGAGCTTTGACTTTGGAATGATCCTGCTTTCTTACGTTAGGACCTAAGGAGGAAGGGTGAGCTCCTGTGGCTGGAGTTTATGACTGGAAGTGGGATATCCTGCATTCTAATTATGGTTCTGCTGTGACTCACTGTCTCTGGAGCATTAAAGAGCACTGGCTAATGAGTAAATATTGACAGGCTGTT
This sequence comes from Peromyscus eremicus, assembly GCF_949786415.1. NCBI lineage: Eukaryota > Metazoa > Chordata > Mammalia > Rodentia > Cricetidae > Peromyscus > Peromyscus eremicus. Next base: position 9,343,242 of record NC_081418.1, on the reverse strand, counting down.
TTCAGAGCCCTGTAAAAAGCACACTAGCAAGTACTCATTATCACCAGAAGTATGTAAATATTTAAAATATTGATATTCAAATATCAGATGCCCAAAAATATTAAACATGAGAGATTTTTTTACAGGCTATAGATATCTAACTTCCTGCAGAAGCCAAAGTGGTAGTCATGATTTCCTCCGCACAATGTTTAGAGAATTTTAGAAAGGGTAGAATCATCTTCTCAAAGTACAGCTTATGAATCTTTCTTTGGCTTACTCAGTCACAGTTCTTCTTACCTTTGAACTTTCACATGGTGGAAGAGAATTCCTTGAGAGTTCTGTAAAAAGTTATGTCACAAAACATCCACCTCATATTCATTGTACACAGGAAGTGAGATGGATTTAATAACAGGGACATTAAAAGCAAGTACAGCAGCTGCCCTTTGAAAAGAGGAGCCTCAAATCAGAAGATTAGTTTAAGGTCAAAGTTTTCATGTAACCACTGACCCCACAGAGGTTCAACCTAAATAAATGATCTGTTGAATGTGGATCCATGTGATAAAGGAGGTGAACAAGCCATGTGCAGACCCTGTGCATGAAAGTGTTGTCAGAAGAAAGGTAGCAATCAAGTCTTTGAACATACAGATGATTATTTCCATGTCAAAGCTTTAGGAGACTGTTGTGTCCCATGCCAAACAAATCTCAAGATGATTCACCATTGCATCACAGTTACTGTAGAAAAGACATGAAAAGCAAGACATGAAAATGCCATCCCATTTAATAAATGTAAAAGAACAATTTTAAGCATACTTTTGCATATACTTTCCTTTAATGCATTTAATTTAGTTTTGTGACTCACAAACAACATTGATCTCATTTAAATAATTTTCTTCTGGTTTTATAAAGAAACCTATATCAGCTTTGCCACAAGTATATCCAAGGGGATAGGGATGAATACCTTTATATGATTTTGTTATGAATTTCTTCTGCTTTCTAGATTCATTAAATGAGAATTGGTATACAAAACAGATGTAAATAGATAAGAGAACATAACTAGGTACTGTTGAATTTCTGCTGGGAGACCCTGACTAGCCCCTGTGAGGGTTACTGCAGAGGAGCTTATATTCTTATCCTAAAGCAAATGGCTTGAGCATCATGGATAGTATTCACATTGCTATGAATCCTAGTATCTTAAAGCTTACCTATTTACATTGTATGAAATTGTGAACATATACCAAGGAAAATTAAAGAAATGAGAGGCCTCGATGTAACACTGCATACAGTGTATGTTTCTGTACACTGTATGGACATTCTCCACTTCCCTCTCTCCTACGGAAAGATGAAAGTCTTAAAAGAGGAAACACAGTGAAACAGCTTTCTAGTAGATTTGAACTATAGGTGGACTACTGGTAAATTCAAAGAGTTCCAATAGAGACTAGAATAATGAATAAAAATAAAAGTACCCAGACTGTTTTTGATGAGTGTTTGACATTTATTACTTCCTTTGTCCCCTACCTCCTGCTCGAGATATATATATCTTATATGAGTTAAGAGGACCAAGCCTGCTATAGACTCAGAAATTAAGTGAGTCAGAAAATGAATTCCCTTGTTACCTTTTGATTTGTGGAAAATTGTGGAGACACTTGTTTTCTCTAAATGATTTTTGACAGTTTTCTAAATCCCCTTTTAAACTGCTTTAGCTGTCTAACTCTGGAATACCTGAACCAGAGGAAAGGAGAGAAGAAAAAGGAGCAACATAATATATTACTTTTAGACGTTGGTTTACCCAGTATTCATTCCTGTTTCAACAGAACCGAGAAAAGTCTCCAATAGTGTAACTGCATGAGATGCTGCTTGGCCCAACACCACTGAGTTTCCACCCAGGGAAAAAAGTCATTATGGGATTTAGAATACTTTTCATTTATGTCTCATAAACAAGTTTAAAAATAACACCAAAAAAGGATGTTAACCATATGCCGTCTCACAGTTTGCGACTAAAGGGGATAAAGTTACTAAAGCTCCCTCAAGCCCTTTGAACTTGAGAGCCAGCATGCATTTTTCCATCCTCTCATGCACTATGATAACCAGTAACCCCTTCACTTCTCCATTGACATGTGTTGTGGCCTCCCTTTGTTCAGCAAACATACTACATCATATCATTTTTATTACTGCAGCTAATGAGAATACTCTCAAACAGATGCTTAAATTCATTGGGCTTTTGTTTTTTCTTAGCTGCCTTTTCCAAAGCAATATTTTTAGATAAAATAATGATTGAAAATCATGACTTTAAAAATACCAACTTGAATCTCAAAGCAATAATCATTTACAATGAACTATAACCATGTTTTAAGAGAACACTCATTTCAAGGTTGAAATGTAAGTCAAAGATAAAACATTATCTTTGGATAACAACCTTAAGTGCTATAAGACACAGTACCTCTGTTGGGTCTTGCTCTGCTTTACAAATGCACACACGATTTATACAGGGCTAAGTATGGTCATGCCACATTCTTCTACCTACCACAGCATCATTTCATGAGGAGAAAAATCATGGTCATGTTTTCTTTACATTTTGTATATATTTTAGAAAATGTGGGAGCTGTAAATATGCATGGTCGAGCAATCAGAGCTTTGAGTAGTATTTGCTTCACCACATCTCTGCCACCCCCATCAACCACATCATCTTCAAACAATTCTAAATGCTAATTGCATATTACATTTTATGCATATGTTCTGAGAAAGGATTATAAATCGTGGGATACTCAATAAATCTGAATTAAAAAGTGATACAAACAATATTGTTTCTTCTGCCATGAGAATAAAGAGGACATTAAAAGTTTCAAAGTCTTGCTGATTTTACCAGTTGGCATTTGTTTAAAGGATCAGGAAGCATCAATGTGGTGCTGCTAAGCATTTCCTCTTCCAATTTTGGAAATTACTTTGGTATGGCTGATAAGCTATGTACTATCCGTCTTTTTCTCATTATCAGCAGCAGGCCTAATAATGAAATTATTGATGAATGTAAGAGTGAAGATAAAATCATAAGAATTTTGCAAATAATTGATATAAACAAGGTTGCAGAGAAAACCAGTTTCCATTGCTTTCCAGAAGAAACCAAAAGGAAAGGCAAATGTCGACTGAAGAATTTACTCTAGACAACAAATGTGAATGCTTCTCTGAGTTTCAGATTTCCCCTATGGACTAGCAGAGATGTTATTTTCATTCTTAGAAAGACTCCTACAATCTTCATAAGAAGGCCAAGGTCGGGGTACTCTGAGTCTTGCTGTAGAAAGTTGTCCCTTTGAGACAGACAGTCTGGACCGAAATCCTGGGTCTCTACCCAGGAATCCATTTTCTGTAGTCCAAGTAGACATGCTTTGGATTAGACCATTACAAAATTATGGTGGTATGGCAAATTTACAGAAGCTTTTTTTTTTTTTTTTTTTTTTTTGGTTTTTCGAGACAGGGTTTCTCTGTGTAGCTTTGCGCCTTTCCTGGAACTCACTTGGTAGCCCAAGATGGCCTCGAACTCACAGAGATCCGCCTGGCTCTGCCTCCCGAGTGCTGGGAGTGAGCCACCACCGCCCGGCCTACAGAAGCTTTTTAAACATAGCTATGTAGCTATCAATATGAGGCTTGCATTGGGAGAAACATGTGAATATTAACTATTAGCTGGTATTTGTTGGGTTAATATTAAATCATGGTTGAGCCAAGGATGAACCATAGGCCAAAGCTCATAGACCTCTCTAGGTCCTTGTTTCCCAGTGTTTTTCTGCATGATTCATGAAAGATATCTACTTTGCAGTGAGGCCCTGGTCCCACAAACTAATTCTGACTGGCTTTTCTTTGACTTGGACTTCCTTCAGAAACTTGAACTTGCCAATATACATTTGCTTTCAAAATAGAGAACCTTCCAATCATTTCTGCATTAAAATTTGAGGATGGTAATTACAAATAATCCTTGTATAAACCTCTATAAATAACTCTTGTTATTTATGTACAGGCCAAGGGACATGCTTAAACTCTTCATTGAAACATGAAAAATAGTTAAAATTAACCCAGTCATTGAAGCTCTGATTAGCAATCACATGTTTTTGATGAGTAGCCAATGACAAAAAAGAAAACAAAGCCAGCCTAGGGGTTACCAGCCCTCTTTTGTCCCTTGGCCATGTCATAAATACATGGCATGACCCTTTTGTGAGAATTTGCCAATTACACATAAACAGCTTGAGGTTTGTAATCAATCTTCCGTAGCAGAACTATTTATAGTGATTAAGAGTAAGCTACCTAGACTTAAGGACTTTCATGAACAGTGTGTTATAAAAATTTACATTGGAATTGGAGCTGTATAGAATGCCGTCCATGAGTTCAGATTTCCAAGAGACTCCATGCTGCTGTACTTCCGCTCTTGATTATAAAATCTGCCTGTCTAGAATGCCTCACTTAGCTTTCCCCTTGCGACTCTTCCTTATACACATTCAAATAATTTCCTGTGATTTCCTGACAACTTTAGCACCCATGTCTGTTTCCTTTCTCTTTTTTTCCTTCATCAAAATGCTACTGCTATCTAAGGAAATTCATTGTCTTTGTTCTCCCACAGATGGTAACTTGCCTCTTCAGTTCTCTGGTCTCATCTCCACTTGACTCAACCTCAAATCCCATAGTCACATCTGGGCCTTGTCATCACTAAGAGGCACTTGGAATGAAGATGAAGATGACTAAATGTAGCATTCCCTTCCTCCCCCGGATCCCACATTCATATTTGAGCAGAGAAGTTGCCTTGCTTTTCCTAACTCAGAAGCTTGATCTCTCTCTTTTCTCGACTGTGATCATTTTTCATTTCTTTACCCTGTGCCTTGTCTAGCTTATACATCACTCTTATGTTAGTACCTTATTTCTCCCACATAGCTGGGCTTATTTTCTATCTCTCTGCCAAACCCCAACCTTGGATGGGGGAAAGCAGTTTATCATTTTTGTGCTCCCACAGAACTACTGGAGAAAATCACAGATCAATGGAAGGTGGGAACTGTTTGCCCTCAAGGTGTCTAGCAGCACCAAACCACAGGCTGTCCAGGGATTCTGGGATTGGTTCCTCCATTCTCTGAGGAGTTTTCTTCAATACTTGTCTGAAAATGTCTTTGTCATTCTTACAGCCTTTCCAGTCCTTCCCTCTCATAAATCCTTTGCTTCCTGCCGCTTTGGAGGAACTGATAACCACCAAGTAATGGTAGGAACACTCTGGCAGCTGACAAATGATTGTAACTGTCTCACTGGTTTGAGAACAACTGAATTTCCCCAGGATTATCTCTGGGATCTTGAGTTTGGAACTACCTGTTGGAGTCTGTGGGGCTAATCAATGGGAACACAATGAAGACAATAACCACTTTTCCCCTAATTTCTATCAGTAGCCCACAGTTCAACAGGAAAGGGTAGGGTCTAGTAAGCACCCCAATCTGTAAATTAGTGTTGATGTCTTCTTTGAAGTTGTTTAATTTTGTTGTGATTGTTTTGGATACTGAGTAACATTTTTTATTGTTTTCAGCCTCCTTATATTAAGAGGGTCACAGGAACTCGACAGAATTCTCGGTTATTTTACTATTCTCAGGGTAGTCAGAAGAGAATACCTAATACTTGAGACAATCCCATAGACTATGCAATGCAGGAAATCTTACACAAGTTTCTCTGAGGATTAAGCACAGTGTTGATACTGTTCAAGGGAATATTGGTACAGCGTGCTGGGTGGGTCAAGCTTGTTGTAAGGACAAGTGGTCACAGTAAGGCTTCCATTCCAGGGATAGCCTTTCACACTGGAAGGAAATAAGGCTGTCGTAAGTCAGGCTCTGGCTCAGTGACCATTTCCCTGTCTTCACTAAAGCATAAATGTCTTCACTTAGGATAAATGAGACCACAGCTGATGCTGGAGTCCTTTCTTAGGCCATGTGTACTGGCTTCAAGTCCTCATCTCCACTTGGAAACAGACTTTTGGCTTCAGTTAAGCAAAGCAGCCCCTCCTGGCTTCTAACCTGCTGCTTCTTAGTCAGAAGGTCCAACCCAGCTGCTTCCCCAATCAGTTCCAATGTGCAGCACCTTGGATCAGCAGATGATAATTTTTATTATCACCAAATGCTCCTGAAAGCCCAGAGAATCATGGCACTGATAGAAATTAAGATAGCCAGTGGCATAAAGATATCAGTAGTGTTAATGAAGGTATTGACATGTTGAAATCAAACCCACATGTCTCTTGTTGCATGAATGGCTACAAGGCACAGCCTATCTTTGTGCTTATTTATGCTGTGACATTCTTAAGAAAAAGGAAAAGATGAGCTGTATAAACATCATCACTACCAGCTCATCTCCATTTATTAAGAAGTAACTGTCTCCCTAAGAAATTATCCAAATTAAATTGAAAATGAAGGTAGGGATTCAGCTATTCCACATTTAACAAATAAGAGGTTATTGCTAGCAGATTTTTATGGTAAATGGTGAAATTAAAAGAAATTTAAAAAATAGCTCTGGAAATCTGCATTCTTTGTGTATTTTTGGAAATAACTTATTGGTAGATGTAATGTTGAATGTTGACTTTAAAAGAGTGAGCTGTCAGCTTATATTGAATTGTAAAAACAGATTAAAATAATAATGTAAAGTGCCAGGCTTGTTTTAGCATTAAAAAAAAAATCATATTGGCCCATGGCCAAAATACTTGCCTCCCAAATGTCATCTTTAGAAAAATTTTTTAAACCCACTGTGAGTGCCTCTCCCTCCTCTCGACTCCCAGCAGGGCTAAAGCCGACCTCACATAGTCCCACACAGATGTAGACAGAGAAACTGCTCATTATCAATCAAGGAACACAAACAACCTTGGGACTGCTCCATTCCCTCCTTTAGAGGTGGACAGCGTTATGGCCCGAAGAGTTTATTATTCTGGGACTCAGGTTGTCAAAGCCATGTGATTGTGACTTGCACGGTAGCCACAAAGGTTAAATTGAGGTTAAGTTTCTCAAACAAAATGGAAGCAATTAAACAGTTAAATAATGCTATTTCTTTTTTCCTTTCTTTCTTTTTCCTTTTTTTTTTTTTTTTTTGGCTTTTAACACAGAGGATTTCCTCAACAAAATATTAATAAAACCAAAACGTAAAGTTTTCTAAGTTAGAGATACATAAGAAATTCTTTTGTGGAAAATTCTATATAATTGTAGCACATTTAAAAAGTATAACCACAGCAGGATATTTTGTATATATCAGAGGACTAACAGGTTGTAAGAATTCTCTTGTCTAACAAGATGCTAGAGGCCTTCTGCAATTCATAATTTATGATTAAATGGGAAATACATTTAACTTAAATATAGAAAATTAGAAACAGAACCAGCCATGGAGTAAAAAACAAAACATGATATAAAGCAACGTATAAGCATAAACTGAATTTTTAATCTACATATGTTTGTTTACATGTTTGTGTGTGTGTATATGTGTAGTGAGGGTATGAATGCTTGTGCTTGTACAGGCCAGAGGCTGGTGGCGTGTGTCTTCCTCAGTTACTTCACCACCTTATCATTCTTGAACAGCCAGAACTTTACCAACTGAATGCCATCTCTGCAGCCCCATAAGATAATTTTTATTGATAATTATTACGCTCATTATTTCATTTGAATGCTAAGGTTATTGTGTAAAGGAGAAGAATCCTTGACAAATTTTAAAACAAGAACATGAAGATAAAGACATTATGTGATTTACCCAGGACCACACATTTAATAAGAGTTTGAGTCAGATTAATATCCCTTGGTAATTTTATATATTGCAGATTATAAGACATGGGATTGTCTCCTTTTTTGTGTGTCAGTAAATTTTAGTTAGTTTGTTTGTTTGTTTGTTTGGTTGGTTGGTTGGTTGCTTTTTTTGAGATAGGGTTTCTCTGTGTAGCTTTGGTGCATGTGATGGATCTCGCTCTGTAGACCAGGCTGGCCTCAAACTCACAGAGATCTGACTGCCTCTGTCTCCCGAGTGCTGGAATTAAAGGTGTGTACCACCACTGCCCAGCAAGGTTTAGTTTTATGTGCAGTTATATATATATATATATATATATATATATATATATATATATATATATATATATATATATATATATATATTATATTCTGGAACAATAGTATAGATAGATAGGTAGATAGATAGATAGATAGATAGATAATAGAAAGTTAGATAGATTAGGTGGTATTCTTAAATAATAATCTTTTATTCCTACAAGTGACAGTTTAAATCTTATATGTCTGCAAATAAGGGCCCAGTCATCAGTAATGTGAAAACTGGGTATGTTCACTGCAATCACATATACTGACAAAAGAGTACTTAGATATATTGGATGACAATCAACACAAAATCCTTCCTTACTAAATTCCTTCTCTATCTTGGTCCTCTTTGAAGCTCAAATAAATACTTTCTGCCTGAAGGTAATCTTAAAGAGTTTCAGTGTGGAGGACGGGTGGGTTTGAAGAATGGCCTCTTCAGAGATGCCTTACATTCTGTGCAGTCCTCAGCTGCAGGGGCTGGGAGAAACACAGACCTTTGGAGAGTCAGAGGATTGGCATCAGATGGGGGAGAAAAATTACTGCCTCCTCTCAAGCAGAGGAGAGGAACACTGAGCTGTACAGACTAGTGCACATGATGCCTCAAGTCTGGACACACCTAGGTTTCTCATCCTGAATGAGTTTCGAGCTTGGGCCCCAGGTGCCAGACACAAGACCTTCTCTGACCCAGTCATCCACAAGGGAACAACTGGTCAGTTTGAAGAATAGGCTGTGATTTTGTTCTGTGATACCTTATTCCCTATTACTGGGCAGTTAAATGTCTTGGGTAACTTTATTTGTAGTTTCCCCATGTGGAGACACTCCCGACACAAATTATGAAGAGACAGAGACAGGGAGAGGAGTTTGCAGAGTTTTTGTTTACTAGAATGCTTATAAGAAAACCTTATAATCATTGACATGCTGCCTATTGAAATGTGTCTGAAAAACTATTTTAACTTTTAAAGAGAACTAGGTTAAAATGCAGCTTTTTATCACTAGAAAGAGTAAGTGGAGAGTGTCTCCCAAAGATGCCAGTATATTATCTGCTGCATCCACACACAGACAAGTGAATATTCCATCTACAGTAAACTCCTTCCTTGGACCCCATGCCACAGTCTCCAAACTAAACCTGATCTTACTATTGCCTTATGACTTGCAGTATTTGCTTGGTGAGTCCTCTCAAACATATACATGACAGGAAAGTTCTCTTAGGATATATTTGTGCTGTAGTCAAGAATGTGAAGTAATTTTAATCATTTTTATCAGATGAAATGTTAACAGATATTTAAAGGTCAAATCAGAAATAATTTGAAGCTCAAGAGGGAATTGGAGGGAAGATATGAACACCAGAAAAGTAGAATTGACTGTAGTTTGCATATTCACTGTTTGTCATTTACTAGAAAACAAACAAAAAATTGTTTCCCTTTTTGGGGACTCATTTTTATCTTTTAATCATGTTCTTATGTTTGTGGGTGGTGGAGAAGTATATACATGTAAGTGAAGGTGTCCAAGGTAGCTGGGGATTTAGATCCACTGTAGTTACAGGCTGTTCAGAAGGAACTGAAATCGGGTACTGTGGAAGAATACTCTGGCTCTTAACTGCTGAGCCATGCTCCAGTCCTCACATTTCATTTTCGATGTGATAAACTAAGATAGATAGATAGATAGATAGATAGATAGATAGATAGATAGGTAGATAGAGATAGAGAGATATAAATATATACACATATATGTGTGTATGTGTCAATTATGTATGTATAACGTATGTATCTATGAATGTTTATTTATTTATTCATTTATTGTTGACAACAAGGAAAAGGCTACATTCCATTACAGAGCAATTTGGAACACTGTCCATCCAGAACTTCCCCTGACAGCTATGCAGAAACACAGGCAATCAGTTCATGTGGATATCGCCCTAAGAGTAAATCATGCCTCAAAGATTCTGAAGATGTGAACAAAAGTTACTGTATGTACTTTCCCAGCACTGAGTCACTTTCATCTGTAGCTCATTTTCTTCTAAGACTATAACTTCCTATGCATAAGGTGATAAGGAAGCAGCACAAGCTGTGGTCTCCTTGCACTTGTTCCTTCAAAGAGTTCATTCAAACTATTTTGGAAACAGAGGCAGAAATTTGTCCTACAACTTAGAGATAATTTTACCCTCTTATTTTAACTTTTATGACTGCTCTGAAACAAGACATTTTCTGGGGAGATGCAGTGCACACACAGGAAGACCTGAGTGTGCCAAAGCATAGATATCACCAAAGTCAGCTTGGTGAACCAAGGAGTTGTCTTAGATTTACTTATAGAAAGTAGATGAGAGGTTACTTACATGAGCAGAAATGACTCAAGGACAGCTACATCACCAAAGCCCACCCCAGTATGTGTGACATCTCACAAAGGAAAGAGGTCTGGAGGTCACTGCAGAACTTGCAAGCAGCTCAATAGGCTGATGTGTGTCCTTTCCATCTAACCTTCTTCCAGACAGCATGGCTTGTTTTTGCTTCTTTCAGGCAGGTGGTCTGGTCTCAATATTTTCTTTGTATCTTCGCATGTCTGAGAGTAACTCTCAGCAGTTTTTAGTTGTTTACTCCTCAACTGAGGAAGTAGTGAATCTGGTCAGTTTCAGGGACTTCTTGAAGCTATTTTGAGTTGCTTACTTACTATCTTAAGAAACTTCCCTGCACGATAGAATGTTTTCACTTCAAAGGAAACTGTTTTTCCTATACTCTGGCAAAAAAAAAAAATGCTTTATTCTGCTTATTTCCTTAGAACTTGCATAAGGCTGAATTTAAAAGTAATGGGTTAATTAATTTGGTAGAGGAAATTCCAAGGCAGAAATCTTGAAAGGCATATTTGTTACTGACTACTCTCAACCCAGGTTCATGGGGAAGTATCAACAACTATGCAGAAGAATAAAAATCTAGTTTGAACAGTTTCAAATTGAGACCACATCTTCTAAAAAGATGATATAATTAATAAAAGGAACCTAGTGTTCTCTACCCTAAGGAAAGACACCCAGATGATATAACTGCACCCATCCAAAGCTCCATATTTTTAAAATGCAAATAATTTCATAAGAAAGAGCCCAAATATCTAAGAGGTTCTGTGTGCCTAGAAAACAACTAAATATTTTCTCATAGTCAGCATTCAGAGGCTTCAGCATCTGTCATCCCCCAGGGTCAGAGGCTATCTGCATATGACATCAGAACTTGGCAACATTATCCAAATGTCACTGGTTATTGCAGCATAAAATTACAAGACTGCATACATAATGAACTCTTCAACATCATCAGAACTCTGCAACAAAGATCCAGAGAGATTTGAGGCCAGGCTATGTGTGTCTGGATTGAAGTCCCTAAATTTGGAATACCTTAGAAGCCACTCTATGCCACCAGGAAAGGGAAGCATAAATAGTAGCGGGGAATGAAATGTGTTGGAGATGCCAGAAATGTGGGCACCCATCAAAGAAAGCTGCAGACACAAAATAGAGCAAGTTCAAGAGAATACTGTGTGGACCATACACTGTATTGCCAGAAGAGAGATTACCTGATCCCTTCCAAGTCCAGATGATTCCATAAGAACTCCCAAGTGCTTAATATGGAGGTCTGGATTTGAGTTTTCCCATTGGGTTTCAGCCTTGCTTTGGTCGGATTTTCTTTGTTATGTCTTTATTCCTCAATTGCATAGTGGGAGTTCACGATACCATACAGGGGATCACAGTTAAGAGATTGCTTTGAATTTCAGAACAGACTTTGAACTTTGAGCTTTTGAATACTGTCAAGAATAGTAAAGACTATGGGAATGTGTGAAATTAGACTGAATGCACTTTGAATGAGTTTTCTGGGCCAGAGGCTGAATGTTATAGTTTGAATGTAAAATATCCCCCATAGATTTTTGTGTTTGAATGTTTGGTCCCCAGCTGGTGGTGCTGTTTGGGAAGGTTATGTTGTCATTGTAGGGGGGGGGGCCACACTTGAGGCTTTTACCTTGATGCGACTTTTGTTTGTGACTTGCCAGTGCCTTCTTTTGTAACCATGTCTTCTCTGCCTGCTGCTATGCCTTGCTGACTAGGATAGGATGAGCTCCTCAGACTGTCAACCAAAATAAACCCTTTCTTCTATAAATGGCCTCTTCCCATGTGCCAGCAACCCTTTGTCCCATAAATTGTTTTGCCCAGGTCTCAGGAAAATAACTGAAATGGATCTCCATTAACAAAGAAGACATGTAAGGAGGTTCTTTCTCAGTAGAGGAGAGAGTGGATTTGAATTAGTTTTGATGGGCTGAAGGAAGAATCAAGAGAATGAGTCAGTCTTGGTGACTGGCTGTATATGCTCCAAGTTAGTTGCAAACTCTTTCCAGGTCAAAGCAAAGTCACAGATGGACAAACCCCTTGTATTAGGGAATGAGGTCAGTCAGAATGGCCTATTATTTCATTGAGGACATGAAAATAAATTATATATAGTAAAAGAATTTTCAAGAGGAGATTGAAGTTAATTTTCTTTTTAATTTCTCTTGCAAAAAGAGTTCACAATCATCTGAATCCTAGAAACAATGCTGAAATGGGAGAACTTAAGAAAAAGAGAGTTTGAAAGTTCTGGTAGGATGCTATTCCAGAAGGCTAGGATAGAAGTGATTGATGGCCACCTTAGGTCAGTACAACTGGGAGCATAGAGGAAGTAGCACCTCATTCAGAACTCCACTTCGTTTGCCCACTGACAAATACAGGATAGACACATCATTAATACAGATATGGTGACCGATAATGAGGCTTAGGGGAGGGAGGAAGTTCAAGAAGTCTGACATTTTAAATCTAAGCAGAGGAGAGGATGGCAGTATTCTTTAAAAACATGGACTAAAGAATGTTTGGAAGAGAAACTAACCAATTCAGATTTATACCAACAGGATTTGAAATGACTTATTTGTACGGTAAACAGCAGGCAGTTAGGTAAGTGCTTTTATGTTTAGGGAACACTTGAAAATCATTCAAGAAGGATAGAGTCCAGAAGGTGGGAGGGAAGTAGATCAGAGATGATCCCTTAGAGTGGCAAGGGATGTACTCGGCACAGAAAATCTCAGCACAGCCTCTGCTTAGGGGACACAGAGGAGGAAGCTGAAGGAAGAGTCAGTGATACCAGAAGCATTTTAGAGTGCCCCATTTCAATAAGGCATATCCAGCCACATCAGATTCCTCAGTTTCCTAAGATAATAGAGTAGTTGGAGCCAAGAAATGAGATTTCAGTTTGTTTAGAAACAAAATATAGAAGAGGAATTAAAGCAATTATATCTAAACTGCTAACTTGCTAAAAATTCACATAATTCAGTCACATTATTTCCTTTTTCTTGTCTGTTTACTTTCCCTTTTATTTTTAAGATTATAGTATAATCAGGTTATTTTCCCTTCCCTCCTCTCCCCCTAAACCCTAAATTCACCATGAATTCTTCCAAATTCATGGCATCATTTTTAATTAATTTTTATGACATGCATATATGTATATGCATATATGTGTATATTCCTACAGCATTCCTTAGTAGCCTATAGTTTTTTTATATAGGGGTATGATTGCTTATTAATATTAATACAAGTGGGGAAATACAAATGAAAAAATAATATGAAAATAATGCACAATATAATAATAGAATCAGTAATTAATTATCACTTAATAAAAATTTTCCAGAATCTAAATATATGCAATTATTTACAAATAAGATCTGACAAATCAATCCATGCACTATCTGATATGTGCTCACATAGAGATTCAATTGTGTTTAATATGTAAATTTTATTTCATTTTACCCAGTAATAGAGTAATAATTCCAGGTCAATGTATATGTGTAATCTATGCCTATGTTCCAGTACATTTTTGGTGAAATAATTTACATAAATTAATTACACAACAAATAAAAACATATATACTTGTGAACTCTGATACTTGTCTTCAAATAAATAGATGGAAGTGAGATTTCTGTTTTAAAGAATATATATAATTTTTAAATGTTATATGATTAAGAGACTAGAGCACATTTATAATTATCTACATTTCAAATTACACACTGTTTTCCTAGGTCAAATGATTGAAACTAATGGAAAGCCTTCTGTTTTGTAGAAGAATAGAAATACTAACAGGACACTGTAGATGACACAGGAGAAAATGAATTATGGGCAATGGTTGTTTAAATGAAAGGTTGAAAAACCTGTCAGAATGTGTCTTCCAAGTTACACTCTAGATAAGTTGAGGTACATTACCTCCGTACTATACATGCAGAATCAAAGGACAGCAAAGCATTAGAATACCAGCTGGTATTAGTTAATATTTATTTGCAATGGACATAATTATGTTGATAATGGATATTTATAATATTTTCCTAGATTTTAAGAGTTGAGATGACACACACAGAGGTTCGGAAAATAAGGAGTAATAACAAATTTAGAGAATTAGTCATGAGACTGTTGTCTATTAAGCATGACAGAGTAAGGATGCAATGAGATTTGGGAGTTGACTAGAAAAACGTAAAAATAATAAGGACTAGACATTTGAGGATGAAGAAAAGCAAATAGATAATACAAATAAAGGTCTTTGGGTTTGTGAAGTTTGCTATATCATAGAAGCAATGGTTTAATGGTTTATTAATCCAAACATTAAAGACCAGAAGAGAGAATGGTGATCAAAGAATATTGTGATTAAAGTAGTCATAAATCAGTGAGGAAAAGACAAGGTCAATGAAGTGGGAGAGATAAAGGCAAACTGGAGAACCCTGGCTTAATAGTGTGGATCTGAAGGGGAGCTGTTGTTGATAAATGAAAACAGGCCCTAGTAGTAGAGGAAGTCTAGTTCTTCCTTATGCTCTCATGAGCATGGGGTTTGGGCAGCCTCCCTGGGTCAGTGATGTCAGAATAATTAGGTCTTGGTTCACACAAGGAAGTGAATCATTATTCTACAAAAAAGTATAGATTGTGAAAATTTAAAACATCTAAAGATCCAGACTACTGCCAGTAGCAATTTCATTTTGTAAGTGTCCAGAGAGTGAGGACAAGTATGATTACTAATTGCTTCAACAAATCAAAAAATTTTCTATTGACATTTCATATTGAATTAAGATTATGACCTAACTATCCCAACAAGCAAATTAAACTCAACTGATCCCTGTGATTCTGAAATTCTTCATCAAAATGGGAATCTGGTTTGTGTACAGCATCTGTTAAATTCATATGATAGCAACAACATTTTAAATTAATTATTAATTAAATATGTGCACTCAAATAAATGCTAAATGTTTATAGCCTACAAAGGCCTGGAACATCACCAGTTGAATGTTTTTGCATAGTAGAATTTTCTAGAAATACTCTCTGTACACATACTAAATATAGCACAGGTGTTATTTTTAAAGCACCTTATCTTTTATAAACTGAAAATACAATTCATAAATATTACAAATATGAGGTAAGATATAAGACGAAACCTCCATACTTTACCAGGAGCACTCAGGAAATGTGTTAGCAATGCTCTTTTTTGTTTGGTTTGTTTGTTTGTTTTGTTTTCCTAGACAGGGTTTCTCTGTATAGTTTTGGTGCCTGTCCTGGATCTCACTCTGTAGACCAAACTCACCAAGGCCTCAAACTCACCAAGATCTGCCTGGCTCTGCCTCCCGAGTGCTGGGATTAAAGTGTGCACCACCCCCACCCGGCAGCAATGTTCTTTAAAACATCAGTGTACTTTCAAAACTGTTTTCAGGTCTTGTTTATTTTCAGGGTCCTCCTGTTTTGGATCCTTTTATTATTATTATTTGAAAAATCCTTTGCTTACTTAAATGATATTCATAGTCTAAACCCAACCTCTAAGAATTATTTATTTGTCTATCTATCTATTTATCTACTTTTTTTTTTTTGAGATAGGATCCCATGGTACCTAGACTGACCTTCAACTGTCTCTGTAGCTGAGCCTGGCTTAGAACTTATGAGTCTCCTGTTTCTGTTCCCCAAGAGCTGAGATTATTGACATATATTGATCTTCTCCAGTTTTGATTTTCATTGATTTTTTAAAAAAATTTATTTGTTTATTTTACATCCTGATAGCAGTTTCACCTCCCTCCTATCCTTCCAGTCCCTCCCCCTACCTGCCCTCTGCCTTCCCTGCCCCACAATTCTCTCCTCCTCTATTTTTTTTTTGAGAAGAGGGCAGGCCTCCCATGGATCTCAAAAAACATGGCATATTTTAGCAAGAGTCTGAGGTTGGCCATTCCCAGATAGCAAAACCACCAAGTAATCCAATTTAAAAACAGGTACATATCTAAACCGAGTTCTTAACAGAAGAATCTCAAATGGCTGAGAAACACTTAAAGAAATGTTCAGCATCCTTAGTCATCAGGGAAATGCAAATCAAAATGACCCCAAGATTCCATCTTATACCTGTCAGAATGGCTAAGATCAAAACCACAAATGACAGCTCATGCTAGAGAGGATGCAGAGCAAGAGAAACACTCCTCTATTGTTGGTAGGAGTGCAAACTTGTACAGCCATGTTGGAAATCAATATGGCAGTTTCTAAGAAAACTGGAAATTGACCTACCCCAAGACCCAGCTATACCACTCTTGGGCATATACCCAAAGATTGCTCAATCATAAGACAAGGACACATGCTCAACTATGTTCATAGCAGCTTTATTTGTCATAACCAGAACCTGGAAACAGCCTAGATGCCCCTCAACTGAAGAATTGATAAAGAAAATGTGGTACATTTACACATGGAGTTTTACTCAGCTGTTAAAAACAATGACATCATGAAATTGGCAGGCAAATAGATGGAAGTAGAAAAAAATAATTCTGAGTGAGGTAACCCTAAATACAAACATAGTATGTACTCACTTAAAAGTGGATATTAGCTATAAAATTTAATCATGCTATAATCCATAGACCAGGAGAGACTAGGTAACAAGGAGGGTTCACAGGTGGATGCCTAGATCTCCCTTGGAAAAGAAAATAGAACTAAATTTTTATTCATTTTTATATGCAGATTTGAATAATGAGAATTCTTTATGAAATTTTACCATAAAGAATGTTGTGTAGTGGATAACCTGCAGGCATTTAATCCTCATAAATTTTAAAAAAACTCTATAAATATTTTTATTTTTTCCTATGAAACCTGAAGAACAGAAAGTTTCTTTTAGTTTTTCTCTGTGTGGCTCTGGCTGTCCTGGATCTTGCTCTGTAGACCAGGCTGGCCTTGAACTCACAGAGATCCACTGGTCTCTGCCTCCTGAGTGCTGTAATTATAGGTGTGTGCCACCACTGTCTGGCAATGCAAACTATTTTTTTAAATCATGTTTTAAATTTTTTGTTTGTTATGAAGGTAACTTGGTAGATAATATTCTTGCTTGTGCTATAAGTGTGTGGATATGCATTAATATTCCCAGAACCTACATAAATCCCATTGTAGTAAAACACGTCTATAATACCAGAGGGACTGTGATCAGTTAGGTGAGGACAGAGGAATTCTCAAACTCTTAAGACAGCTGAACAACAAAGAGACCCTGCCAAACAAGGCAGAACCTGAGACCAACAGCCTAGGTTGACCTGTGACTGTCACTCACATTTGTACCCCTACACACATACACACATTCACATACACACATGCGCCCACACTCCTCACACACATTCATGTCTCCGTTTTGCCAGTATATCAGAATGGATTGTTATGAAAATAATAAACATACTAAAGAAAATGTTCATTCCAGGCTACTTCATTAAAGAAAGCCAAGCAATGAATTTAGATTAAAAGAGAAAAACATCAATGGTTAATAAATCCAATATTGCCCTGACTTTTTGTCTTTCTTACTTGCAATCAGCAAGTCAACTTTGGAAAACTGAGTAAATTTAGGGAAATGTGGGAAAAAAGAATTGAAGAACTCCAAAGACAAATTGCACCATAATCACTTGCCATTTTTTAGAATTAAAATGATTTAATCATTAGTTTGTTGACTCTCGGTACCTATAAAGAAGTGACTTGATAACATCAAATATTAAGTAGTCTGTCTACTAAAGAAAGCCAAGAAGAGATAGCACCCAGAAGAGTGAAGATGACTAAGTATCTGTGAAACAGGAACCAGGGTTTCTATAAAGCATTCTTTTGCATTTATGGAGACTTGGAAACATTTCAAGGAAAGGAATGAAAATAGAAATGAAACACAAACTGAGTTTTGTAAGAGAATAGAAAGAGCAAGCCAAATTTCACTCAGAAAAGTTATTGAGAATTGAATACAATGTTTTCTTAGGTGCTATGTTTGGAGTGAAGAACCTATCAAAAGAGATAGACTCAAGAATGCAAGGCTGGGGTGCTGTAGTCACAAAGGCGTGGTGATAGGTGTCATCTCACTGTCTAGTATGGCTTCTTAACGCTGTTGTGCAACTCCTCTGTATCTTCACAGGGCTCTTTCTCTCTCTCTCTCTCTCTCTCTCTCTCTCTCTCTCTCTCTCTCTCTCTCTCTCTCTCTTTCTTCTTCCTGTTTGTAAGTGACTAAATAATCTATCAGTCAGAGATATATTGAAATCTTATTTTTACCATGGATTTTTATGTTTCTAGTTAGGAAAAGAGACTTTTTAAATAAACTTTTAGTATAGAAAAGTTAAATATAATAAACTAAACATTTCATTTTATATAGTTTTTCTGAAGTGGTACTTTTAAACTTAAGGAAATTGTTTCAGGTATATATAAAGTTATGATAACTTTCTTTTAATTTGATTAATTGTGTGTATGTACATATGTGTATGTACATGGATACATACATATATACACACATGAATGCATACATACAAAATTGTTTCCATTCTTTAGTTTTTATTATGCACCTCTGTTTTTTGGTGTTCTATTAAGAATCAGGTTTAGGAACTAGGATCTGAGACTATTCTGTGATACATATACTTTCAGGGGAGGGTACTTTTTCATTTCCCTAATTGAGAGAATCACTTTTCAGCCTTTGAGGTGGTTTCCTATGTCAGTGACGCAGACCTTGGCTTGTCTCCTGTCCCCTTGCATTAATCTCATAAAAACATGTTCTTGTTGAACAAGGCTATCATTAGGTAGGGTGGTGACTTAGCTCAGGATTCAGGCTTTGAAGCCTTTCGCTGAATTAGAAGATTTCTCTTGTTCTTAGCAGCATGCTAAAATCAGGAGATTTAGCTTCCCTGAATATCTATGCACCATCTTAGTTTATTTTCAGTGGTGCGATAAGGAAAAAAAGGGTATCATTTAATTTTAAAGTTTTAGTTTTATATTGCATTTTATTTATGTTTTGTACTCCCAGGAAATTATCTCCAAAGATCTTTTCTTTGTTCTGATCTCCTTCCACTCAATGGTGAATCACAGTCTCTGGCTGGCTGTTTAACGTCATGTATTCTTATTCCAACCCTATATGGTGTACTGTTATGAGACTGTCATCTGTTGGTTTTCTCTCCTACGTTTGTATACTGTGGGTGGATACGCAATCACAATGACTCAGACACTGTGTTAGGTACTAAGACAACTAAGCAATCAAAACAGGGAAGGCACATTTCCTGTGGTCAAGACAGACACACAATGACTTAGTATTCGCAATGAAACTACTACAGTGATGCATAAGTAGATAGATAGATAGATAGATAGATAGATAGATAGATAGATAGATAGACATAGATGGAAGACAGATAGATGGATAGATAGATATAGATGATTGATTGGTAGGAACATGCATAGATAGACAGATGATAGATGGATATATGTATGTATGTATGTATGTATGTATGTGTTATGTTTGTATGTATGCATGTATGTATGTATGTTCCAAGGTTGTTGGAATTCATTGTGAGATCTGAGAGGAGAAGCAAGATCAAATTAATTGATTTTTAAAGTATGATGAGAGCCCCTCAGAAGTAGTATCATGGCTTCCAGACAACACCATTCAGTTATGCATACTAAAAGTAGGGGATGAATGAACTTAGATAACGGGGAGAACAGAAATATCTGAGCTTTCAAGGTTATTATGTTCATTGGAGAAAAGTATAAAGAATGAAAATAATGAATTTAACTTGTCCTTGTCAAAGTGAACTTTGTGTAAGATATCAAAGTAGGCATGCTTGCAAAAGAGAAAAATGTAAGTTTTGGTGGTTAAAGTAGCATATTGATTAGGGCTACTAAGTTGTATATATGTATATTTCAAAATATGTAATAGATGAAACTGGAAATGATATGAAATCTTCATTAAGATGCAGACAGATGTAGGTCAGCAGTAGAGAACTTTCCTAGTATGTGATGATCTTTAGTACTAAAAGAAAGAAAGGAAGGAAGGAAGGAAGGAAGGAAAGAAAGAAAGAAAGAAAGAAAGAAAGAAAGAAAGAAAGAAAGAAAGAAAGAAAGAAAGAAAGGAAGAAAGAAAGAAAGAAAAAGAATAGCTGAGAGAAGAAGAAACAAAGAGGTATTTTTTGGTAAGAAGGACAATGTAGTCAGGAGTGACATTGTGTAATTACAACCCCAAATCCTGGGAGGCTAAGACATGAAGACTGCAACAGACTCAAGGCCAGCCTAAGTTCGGTGGTGTGTTGGGTTTCTTAAATCTATGTGGTGAGACTATCTAAAACAAACAAACAAACAAAAAAAACATTGTGTGTGTGTGTGTGTGTGTGTGTGTGTGTGTTTGCGTAGGGGAAGTAGGTGAGGAGAGAACTCAGTATTAGTGATAGGGGTTATAAATCTTAAATCTGTAAAGTAAGAGATGGGTTAGAGTTCTAGGAGGTCAAACGCAGGAGGGGGTCATTTCAAATTCAAGTAGAATTTTAGCAAGTCAAAAGCATCAAATGTGAAGATTTTGTATAAAATGATAAAAATGAGAGACTATCAGTGATCTTCTTCAGGCATTTCATTGCTTGAAGAGAATGAAATGGAGAGCTAACCAAGGATAACACTGGATGCCTTGCTAGCTCCTCTTCTGAGAGGATTGGCCGGGAAGGGAATGAGTATGTATTCATAGTTAATGGTGGCCCTATTAAGAGAATGTATATACATCCATAGTAAAATATGACCTTATGAATGGAATGCATATACATTCATAGGAAAAGGCAGCCCTATGAACAGAGTGGATATAATCCATAGTAAAAGTTAGACTAACAAATGGAATGGATATACATCCATAGTAAAAGGTGACCTTTGAATGGAATGGGTATACACCATAGTAAAAGGTGACCTTATGAAT
The DNA here is from genome assembly GCF_949786415.1 of Peromyscus eremicus. NCBI lineage: Eukaryota > Metazoa > Chordata > Mammalia > Rodentia > Cricetidae > Peromyscus > Peromyscus eremicus. The sequence goes on along the minus strand of NC_081418.1, from coordinate 9,321,983 downwards.
AAAATGGGTATATACCACAGTAAAAGGTGGCTTTATGAATGGAATGGATGTACATCATAGTTAAAAGTGGCCTTTTGAATGGAGGAATCTACTCTTCACTGCTTTGTGTTTCTTTTCCAAAGAAACAAGATACAAAAATTTCCAAAACATCAAGATACTTGCAAGAAAAGAGCTAAAAAAAAACCACAGAGGGATTAATGTCATTTCATTCTGTAGGGATATTTTATGTGATTGAAATGAATACTTTTATACTATAAAACTCGGGATAAATTTTATTTCTTTGTTATTATTTTATAGAAAACCTTCAGTTAAGGACTAGCATTGATATAATCATATAGGAATTGAAGGCATTGAAAGTTATAAAAATTACAGGAGTCCATTACGGATACCACCAAAAAAAAGTATTTTAAGAGATTCTATCTGGAAACTGATTTCTGTCATTATGACATTATATATAATTAACGACTCTGGATTGTTGATTGAAAACCACCCGAGAAGAAAACAAATGGCTATGTGAGCATATAACTTGTTTTACTGGAGTAGAAAAGTAATAGAGAGGAAGTCCTTACTGTGAGTTTCTTCTTCTTTTTAAATTTTAGTAATTTTAAACTAAAAAAAAAAAAAAAAAAACCTTTACAACTCATGGCCAATCAGAACTTGAATTCTTTGTCTTTATTTTCATGTGAAAATGATACTATTCAAAAAGACTCGAGAAAAATATGAATTTTTGTCAAATTTAATTCAGAATTTTAATGCAATTTTGTAACTCTATCCACATTTTCCCCACCATTTTAAATGTGGTGACAGTTACAAAGGCCATTGTGAGCACTGGGGTGACAGAAATGGCAAGCTGAGGAACAAAAGAGATCCCCACACCACACATGTAGGTGCCAGCAGTCAAGGGCTGGCAGAAGCAGCTGGCCACGCACAGTAGGTAACCTGAGGAGTTTCCAAGTGGGACTCTTGACAAAGATGTGGGAGAGAGCAGGAAGCTGTGTGGAGCAGTGCTGTGTCCAGGGCCATCGCCAGTCACAGGAATGAACCGCATCTGGGAGAAGTGTTTACTGACCATGGAAAAGTGTTTACAGAACATGGAAAAGAAGGCAGTCAGCTCCAGGGATAAGGCCGGGGAAATAAACATGGGCCCTTACTCTCCAACCCAGTCTGATCTGATCCTAATGCCTAGCACACTCCTAATAGAATTCTGGGCATCCAGTTGCGTTTGCGTTTTTTAACTATGCACTTAGCCAGTCTGGCACAATAAAAAAGGAGAGGGGACATGATGGTACATAATTAAACTATTAATTGTATTTATTTTTGTATATGAACAAAAGAATAACATTTTAATAAACAAGGTTAAGTTTCTTAACAGCCCTCATTAACAAATAAATATTTAAGTATTAATTTGATTGGATAAGGCGATTCACCCTCCTCAAGTCCCCAAACCTTAGGCCAAACTGACAGAGAGACTGATATTTCTCAACAATAAGATGTCCCCTATTGTTCAGTTCCCAGTCCCCCCAGTTTGCGTTTCTGTTTGCTCTAGCTCTGACAGTTTATTACAACAAACGCTACCCTGTCTTCTTCACGGCATCACGTCAGGGCAAGTGTACAGGACCAGCTCTCTGCATCCGGCTAATCCCAGCCACAGCTTGTCCTTATCACAGCACTAAAGGCAAATGCTAGGTTTATCCTGAGATTCTTCTTAATCTCTTGTCATCCGATCCTTTTTCATACTAATTCTATGCAAGCTTTCAGCTACTCTCTGTACATACATAGGACCTACTAGCACCTGGTAGCTAAAAAAAGAGAAATTGCTAGACGAGGAAAACATCAAACTGGTAGAAATGGACATGTTTGTATGGCAGTCTGACAGTAGATTTATTTTATATTTAATCAGAATCTTCTTTCTTTTTATTCAAGTCATATAATACAGGTAGCCCCGTCCAGTAAGAAAACAATTCCCACCTCCTCTCCAAGTGCGTGAACTAATGCCTTTACAGAGAATGCAAGACAAGATGTTCACTCAGAGTTACTGGACAAACAATCTTGGATATGGAAGTTTAGATTTTAGGGTAAATTTAAATTAATAAAATAGATTTGGTGTTTCAGAGTTCAACTAATAGATTGAGGGATGAATGAATTTCCAGGCAAGTGTTCCATTGCAATCCATTTTGTTTTGTTTTTCAGTTGTTATAGAAAACACAATTAAAGCTAAAAAGTATATTTGGCTTTTCTGTTGTTCAAGAAATCAGAAGGCAAACAAAATGCCCTCTGTCCAAGATCCTAAGTCTTGCCTGATTTTTCTTTGAAAACTCACTTGCTGGAGTCTCTAGCGTATGAAAAGGACCGTCTAGAACCATTGCTGCAGTTTTGTCTCTGCTACCGAAACTTCTCACATCCTATCACTTGCATTTTCCATGTGTATAAACCCAACTGAACAGAGATGACTAGTTTATCATTTAGTGATTAACCTAGTAGAGACAGATGCCCCTATTTCCATAGTCCCTCTTGCTGCAAAGAATAAACTCCAAGCACTAAACAAATAACAAGGCTGAATCAGTGAGGCATACTTAATGCACAGGGGTTTTAATGACATCTCGGTAATTACAGACAATGATAACCACATATAAATCTCCATTTCCCAAATGCCACAACCATTAGGAATTGAATGATCTGTAATTTGTACTAGATGTTTTAAAGAACCTTTGGCCAAAATCATCTTGTCTTTAAATATTGGCTAGTATAGATCCAATCCAAGAAGTATAATAAGATCACGCCTATATTTGTATTACTACTACTGTGATGTGGGATGCAAATCTTTGCCAAAATACTGTGGAATTTTTTTTAAATTTTATTTATCTTACCCAAAAATATTAAAAATACTTTGTTGCTCTAGTGGGCAATAAGACACTGAAAACATAGTTATAGACGAGAATTTTACTACACAAGCATTCTTCTTTACAACTTCTTTACTATGATTTATTGCAGCTTGCTCTTACAAATTTATTGTATATAATTTTTGAGTGTTTCAAAATTTCCATGGAAGTTTTGGAAGTATGGGTTCTCCACGACTCTGTGTTTTTGTAAACTTTATGGGCACTGCTTACACATTTAAAACGTTCTTCAGAGACCTTCTCATAAGGGAGTCTACAGCAAACGTGTGATTTTTGACACCTTTGCTTTTCCTAACAGCAACATTCTGAATTTATGTTCCCTCCTCTCAATCCCGCTCTCTAGGGACAGTGACAACAGAATTTCTCATTTCGGGTTCGTTTCTGATCCTTTCCTGCTTGAATATTGACGATGCTCCGGTATTTGGGCATAAATGGTTTTTCCTTTGGTCTCATTTTGAGATGATTTAACACCATTCTAAATCCCCCCCCCCACAGTTGGAATCTACCTTATGTACAATATGCATATTGAAGTTGAAAAAGATACATTTCTGCGTGGCTTCCCATGGTGCTCTCGGGAAACTTGCCACATAGCCAACTAATAAATAAGAATGTTTAAACTTGGCATCCGTGACTGTTTAAGTGCTTCTCAGAAACTAGCCCATTAATCCTGGTGCAACTGCTCGTAAAGCAGACAGCACATCATCTCATCTGTGCCGCTTCCTTCTATCTATTATCTGTTAATTCTGTAAGCTTAGGATTCTCTACACTGTTACATCCACATCCTTCCGGAAGCTTCTGCAACTGGCCATGCTGAAGGGAGAGCTTGTTGTTCCTGTGGCGATCCTGTGCTGCACTCCATGTTGTACCATGCAGCATCCTGAATGGTGCTGGGATTATTAGACAGTGAGGCATATGGTTGGATCCATTGACTGAGCTGGTGAAATAGTCCCTCTATTTGCTAAACAGAACTTCCTTACTTGTTAAGGGAATTCTCTTCCCTCTTCTGTGCTCACCATCTATCTCTGTTATGAAAGAGATAATCCACTAATACTAATAATAAAACAAATAAATAAAAAACTTTTGAGAATTCTTTCATTACTTTCATAATAAGGAACAACCTTGTTAACCCCATAAGATAACTGTTGTTTGAGAACATTCAAACTCCTTTCAGAACTCTGGGACTATTCTCTGTTCCAGAAGAAAAGCTCATGAAGTAGCATGAGTATGAGGTGATCAAATGCTCAATGACCAAATGACATATTGTGTGACTTATTCTGGTATATGATTACCACTTAGAGCCCCTCATCATGACCCATCTCTCTTAAAAGTATATATAAAGCTTTGTATATTTGTATCAATTTAGTAAATGTAACAATAGAAGTTACTGGTCATAAACCAATGACAATCAGAAAAAAAATATTAATTCAGACTTGTCTATGAAGCACAATATATGTTATTTTAAAGTATCTCCTATAAGTCTACCAGAAACTTGGTCTCATTCTGTATTTTATGATGCATTTCTTCCTCAACTTATTCCTTTTACAGATTTACAGTTCAGTTACATTTACTTGAGCAGAATATAAACAAGATTCAACTTGTGTTCATAATAGGTTTGGACTGCCAAATTATTACACGTGGTGTTGATGGTTCACAATCCCCAACATTCGTAGGTTCAAGGGGAAATGAATGACTCAATTAACTTCTTTGTAGGTAGCTGCCAGCTGTGAGGAAATGATGTGTGTCCTAAAGGAGACATTGTTCAACTTGAGAGTGACAGATGAGTAAGCATGAGGGTACACCCACATCCCAGTGGCTGATGTGACAACAGATATTATTTATTTCATTAGTGGGACTTGAAAATACGCTCAAGGTTCCTACATATACCTTAAATACTCATGCTGAGTGAAAGGGGCCTTGCATGGGTGGATTTCGTCTTGCTTAATGGATTGTATATAGTTCATAATATATATTTCCATGGGAATGTTTTAGCTCTAGGTCAATGCTCATTCATCATGATGTTGTTTGTTTTTTTAAAACCTAAATAAAGCAAAAGATTATGAGATCTTGTGACCTTTGCTATATTTACCAGACAATTTCTTATAAATAACTAAATCTAGAGAATCTGAATGGTTGTGAAAAATCACCTAAAGTTCCTTCTATTAAATCATAAGATTAACAAAATAGTGATTCACAGGACCTAACCCATGGATTATTTTTATGGTCCGTTTTATTCTTTGTTAATCACATTTAAATAAATGTTAATAGACCATGAAGAATTAAAAGTAAATGTTAAAAGGAGTGATCAAGTTAAAGATGGAGAAAATATATGAGAAAATGTTTACCTGCTTTAATATTTGAACAATGTTATCTTTGGTAGAGTATCCTTTCATTTTATTTTAAAACTTTCAAATTATTCTTATCCATGTAGTTTTCATTTTACATGCATTAGTCTTGACTTTTGGTAAGATTTCATTCTTAACATTACCTTTGTGTGTATTTAGGTATTCGTTTGAATAGCTGTGTATAATACAAATTGCACTGTATTTTGCCTGTGAGCACTGCAACTGGGTTCAGCTAAGATAAGATTTCTATTTTATTTTATGATGTCATGTTATCCTTCCTAAGGTTCACAATACCTGGAATATCTAGCTGTCATGTTGATTTTATCATCTTTTTTCTATATTGGATTCACATGTTAGAAACTGATTTAAAAAAAAAAAGTATTGTTCTGTGAAACCTATGCTGTGTGGTTGTTTTGTTGTTGTTTTTTTTTTGTTTTTTTTTTTTGGTTTTTTGAGACAGGGTTTCTCTGTGTAGCTTTGCTCCTTTCCTGGAACTCGCTCTGTAGACCAGGCTGTCCTTGAACTCACAGAGATCCGCCTGCCTCTGCCTCCTGAGTGCTGGGATTAAAGGCGTGCGCCACCACCGCCCAGCTGCTGTGTGGTTTTTAAAAACCCCTTGTAACTGTCTCACTTACACATGGAAACATACTTACTACATTTTTTGATTATTTTAAAAAATGTGTAACAGAAAGTTTAGTGTTTTGTGCTGATCCCATTAAATGAGCTTATTTTATTCTGAAATGTTACAGAATTGTCACATCAGAAGCAGATTTTAGTAAAATTTGAGTTTGATGAATGAATAAACCTATTTAATCACAAAGGCAAGTTTATACCAATGAACATATATGCTATATGGGCATGCATACGACTTGTGGACGTATATTTATACCCCTCTACATCCAGTCATAACCAGCCATCTTTTATTGCTACTTGTTTTATCCCTAGAATGCTGTTATGACAAAATATATGAAACCAAATATTTAACACAGGAAAAGGGTTTGTTTAGCTCACGATTCTGGAGGTCTGAGAGTATTGCATTGGCAATTGTTTGATCTCTTCTTACTATATCACAACATGGCCCAGGGCATCTTGCTAACAGTCTGTGTGACAGTATAGGCAAATGGGAAAGGGATGATCAGGGGAGATGCCTGCATCCCTTACAACAACCCATTCACGAAGGCACTCATTCACTCAGAAAAGAATGTGAATCTCTCCAGTAACAGGTTAGCCTAACCTATCACTCTCGACTCTGTGCCATCACGCATGGTTCCAGCCTCTCTCAGTGCTGTAACACTGAGGATCGAGCTTTGAACACATGAGCTTTTGAGAAACAAACTCCAACCTGATCCAAGACAGAGCACTATTCTGATGTCATTCCTCCTACTTCGTCTTTCTTTTGCAAACATTAGCTATGAAATGTGGAAGTTAGCATATTTTCTAAAATTAGCGTTTACTCTACTGCAGGCTTTCCCTGTCAGCACTCGTCAACCTTTCAGTGAGGAGGTAAGCTTCCACCAGCCTCCACCTGCACCCTAGGTTGCCGTGAGGATGGAGTCTGCTATATGTTTGTCTTATAATATGTCAAGAAATAATTCTGTAGTGATAAGTCTATATCCAGAAGCATTTTAATTGATTTCAATGAAAATAGTCTGAGGACCTCAATAAGAACATAAGTGATTATACATCCATGCCCCATCCCCTTGCAGCCTAACAAAGTTTGCATTAATTTCTCTTTATTTGCAATTTAAACAAGCTTCCCCAGTCACACCAATACAAACATTTTGAGAAGGACTCACACATCCCAGGTGTTGTACATTGCAGGAATTCATGCAATAGTCATATTAATAGGGCTGAACATCTTCCTTAATAATGAAGAACCATTTCTATCTACATTGGAACAAAATATAACATACTAAAATGTAACTATTGCTTGTATGTGTGGAATTTAGTCCAGCACATGCTTCCTCTTATGATTGTTTTAGATCACGTTTGAATTCCCTACAGATTGCTTTGTAATCACACTTCTCATTATGCCAAATTCTTAAGATAATATATGACTGGAAATGTTATTTATTTGTTTTTAATGTATTTGTCTTTCATCTCATCTCATCTGCTCATCATTTTGTAACTGATGGGTTAGGCTCTGTCCTCCATATTTTATTTTGGTATGTACAAGAAAAGTCTTGATAGCCTGACATCATGTTTGGTATGGTCTTTGGGGAGCATACCATTTACCATCCCCATAAGAGAAAGAAGATATGAAAGGAAGATGTGATATTTATAGCATACAAATGACAGGGCTACAGACATAAAATCTGAAAATATAGTTCAATGTAATTACTGCTTGATTACATCACTGAATAAGATGGGATGGGACATAAGATCAAAATCCCTGATAACCTAAAGCTCTTTGTCTCTTGACATAAATCTTGCTATTTTAAGAAGTTTCTCAGAGGTAAAAAAGTGAATTTTGACAGAATGACTAGGCTGTGTTAGGAATATAGTAGAGAATCTTGTCACTGTGGCGGAGCCTGATGGTCCGCAGAGGTAGTGTTGGTGTGCTCCTCAGTAAGTCCCCAGCAGACTCACACGTATTTTTGTAGGGACAGTGGCTACACCTAGAGCTTTGAAAGATCTGTAAATCTCCCCACCACTGAAATCCATATGTAGAAAAACATAAATCCTTTAAAGGTGAATAATATCCCAATTATAGTACTTGTATCAATTGAGTCCATTTCCTGATTGCATCACAAGGCACACAGGTCTGAGCTAATCATAATCAAAGTTAGGTGAACAAAGGGGGTATTTAGGAGGATAAATATAAAATACAATATGTCTTTACTACTGAAATAGAATTGCTTCCACTAAATCACGAAAAATTAGAAGGACAAAACACAGGATGATAAACACAGGCTAAATGTCACATTAATATGTCCATGGATTGTTGAAATCATCATACATATCAACACTGCATTATTTTTCTTGAAGAAGAAATTCTGTACGTTATCTTATTTATTGAAGTCCAACTGAAAAAAAATAAATTAAAAAGGAATATCATTTTTAGAGGTACAACACAATTAACAGCTTTATAGTTTTCAATATTTTCTGATGTTTCTGAAATCTGTAGAAAATATATATATACATATTTCAAGTGAAATATTTTGAGTATCTTTAATGTTAAGATACATACATACTCCATCTGGAGCAGAAATAGTTTCAAGTTTTTACTGTAAAAAAATAATAGTGACTGTTTATTAGGAGTTCTACAAATTAGAAGGCTTGCCGGGCAGTGGTGTCGCACGCCTTTAATCCCAGCACTCGGGAGGCAGAGACAGGTGGATCTCTGTGAGTTCGAGGCCAGCCTGGGCTACCAAGTGAGTTCCAGGAAAAGGCACAAAGCTACACAGAGAAACCCTGTCTCGAAAAACCAAAAAAAAAAAAAAAAAAAAATTAGAAAGCTTTATTTTCGCATTGTAAAATAGATGTTATCTTACTCAAAACTTTGTTCTTACTGAAGAAGGTTAAGGAGTAGGTGTTATCTACTAAAGGGAGCTATTTTATACTTGACCTTAGCCAAAATGCTAAGAAATGTAAGAGAATCATTTTAAAAAAAAGATTAAAGCCTGAGTTTTCTTCTATAATCCCGCCTTTCTTCCTTCTCTGTGGTTCTGTTTGTGTGAATCCTTCTCTGCCTTGTTTTTTAAAGGTTAGCCTACTGATGCACCGTGGCACACGGTACATTTAGCAAGCCATAGTATAATGTAATACTTAGAATGGTAAATAGAATTGTTACAAGGGGCCAAATGTACCCATTATCACAAAATAAACCTGCAATCTAAGAGTAGCAGTATTGTTCATTTCTAACCATAGAAGAGACAGAACCTCCCAGTGTCTCATCAACATATATTTGAGGGCTCAGTTTTTACTGCTAATTTCTCTTAATCTGGAAATATTTTGATATTTTTAATTCATTGGAGAGGAAGAAATTATACTGTAAATTGAATTAATTAGTTTTCTCTCAAAATATTTGTGAATGAGCTCTAAATTCCCATCTGAGTCTATCAAAGAGAGGCTGTCCTTTCTATATTGAACACTGGTTCAGAAGAACATGGAACACACAGAGAATGCACATTACAGCTGTGTCAATCTTTCTGCAATTATTTTGAATAGTTGGCTATTTGCCCTATCTGACAGTTTGTGAACATGATGAATAATTTAGTATTCGTGCTGCTGCTGTTTTGACCCAATTAACATGAAGTACATATCCACTGTTACTCCAACTGATTGCAATATGGGGGCATTGATGTACATATCCACTGTTACTTCAACTGATTGCAATATGGGGGCATTGATGCCTCTGAGTTTGTTCTTTGTAATATATATATTTATTTATTTATAAAATGGCTTGCATAGCAAAGCTAAATAAAAGACAATGAACACCATTTCATGGAATGACTCTGACTCCTCTAAGAACTCACCTTTTCATTAAACTCCTGACACTAGTTTAGATCTGATGTCTCATTTTAGAATTTTCTGGGAGTGTCTGCCCACGGGATAGCCATCTCTTTCAAGCATACACAAAATATCGATGGGAATCTGTGAAAATCAGAGCCTTCCGTGTCGTTATGTACATCAGCATGCGTTTGTCAGCCTGCCTAACATGACGCAGCAGCATGGCTGCTACACAGTTTCTGTCTTTTTATTCCCAGTGGAACACCTTTTAGTTAGTTTTCTGTTGTTCTGTTTTAATCTAAACCAATGATTGCCAGTAGAACTCCAATCTGAGAAAAGGTCGGGCTTTGAAAAGTACTTTAAAAATAGACTTGAGCCGGGCGGTGGTGGCGCACGCCTTTAATCCCAGCACTCGGGAGGCAGAGCCAGGCGGATCTCTGTGAGTTCGAGGCCAGCCTGGGCTACTAAGTGAGTCCCAGGAAAGGCACAAAGCTACACAGAGAAACCCTGTCTCGAAAAAACCAAAAAAAAAAAAAAAAATAGACTTGTTATATACTTCAGTACTATGTGTAGAGCTGCTGTGCTCACTGCTGTCATAGCCACAAAAAGACTGAAGGGTAGATTGATTTCTTACCATCAGATGAGTTACTTTGAAAAAAATGTGCAAGAATTAATATCTAATGCTTACTTGGAGATGTGTGTGTATACACATAATATATATATATATATATATATATATATATATATATATATATATATATATATACACACACACACATACATACGTATCTATGTTTGCACACACACCCACACACATACCTGTAAATGACCCTATAGTATTCTCTCTTCCATTACTTTTTCAGCTATACATCTAGATGTGTTATAATTTCATTCATTCATTAAATATGCCCTGGTAACTCCTATGTAGCAGATATAATCTTACTTACTAGGATGATGTATAAAAAGCAAGATACAGAGGACATTTGTCTGATATATGAAAATAGTTTCCACATAATAATGTCAGGTGACACTGAGGCAATTTTAAAATGGTTAGATAACGAAAATGAATCCTCATTCACAATGTAACCTTTGAGTAGAGACATGAAAATGTCAAGTCAACGCACTCTGTAGCTCTCTGGTGGACATAGCTTGAAAAGCAGGGGGACAGCAACTCTCCCCCTTTTGTTATTAATGTCCTAAAATGCAACTTAGAGTTTCATATTCTGGGACCTCCTCTAAGGTGAGGGGGGAGAATGTATTCAGCATAATTCAGTTCATCCGTTGTGTGCTGAAAGTTAGTGTCTAGTTATTCTAATTTTCCAAGCATAGGAAACTATAATTTTAATAACTGAATTTGAAAGGGCAGAACTGGCAGCCTCTTAGTTCTGGTTTCATTATGTAATTGAAGAATTACAAATTAAAACTTTAGATCTTTCTAATACTGTCATCATGTTGTCTTACTGTGCAGACCAACATAAAGTCAGTTGAGTTGTGATAATATAAAAAGCATATTTAAAAGTATAATATAAGCTTCAATGTAGGGTATAAAATTATTTTAATTGTCTATGTCTCAATTTTACCATGACAAAAGTAAGGATGTAGAACTCTTGAATTATTGAGTACTGTGTTGAAGACCTTAAATTTTCTATAGGTAAGGGTGCCAAGTCCATCACTTGATTTATCATGGGTTTCGACTGTTTCCTGATAAACCATACTGTACACTTCAAAACTACAGAACCAATGATGTGTATGTCTTCATGTTAGTCACACTCTCTTCTTATAAGCAGCTAATTTAAAAAATAAAGGCAAAAGTTAGGGCATGCTTGGATAGGGAGGGCGCCATGTTGATAGACTAGAACCATGTCCCTTGCAGTACTGGAAGTTCAAATGTGAGTCACTGCTACACCCTCAAGAACTAATTCTTGGTTCTTTCTCTTGGTGTCTCTCTGGATGAACTACCTGTTTATGTTTTGTGTATGTGTGGTTACTATGCTAAACATTTAGGAAGTCTTTTTCTTCTGAAATATGTTCAGTCTCTTAGAGGCGATTGACCCATCAGTCCAGGGAAATCTGATGATCTCACATTGAGTTCATAAGAGTCACTTTTATTTACCAATATTTTGTGTTCTTGTTGTTTCTCTTTTTCTTACCACTTCATGTCAAGAGTAAAATGTCATTACCAACTTCATAATTATATTAAGAACCAAAAAGCAAAGTATCTGAAATAGAGAGTGAAGCTCCATTATCCCTATTGTCTTCATCTTTTACACAAGTAACATCCCAATTCTTTTACCCACCCATTCATACAGTTCAGATTTCAAGAAGGAACATTAATGCATACTTCTTATGTTCAAATCACTTTGAGATTCAGTATAGTCCTTAAGGGCAAAGTATCAGGAGTCCAGATAATGGCCTTGACTTTGGGGCAAGGATTCAAAAGGAGGTGATTTGATATCAGTCCTAGAAGTCCTAGAAGATTGAAAGGAGTTTGTCCAAGAAGAATATCTTGGGATTTCCTGCATACAGCAGGTTTTGTTAGTTCTCATAATAAATCCTTATGAGTATTTTTATGTCTGCACTCAAAGTGTAAACTCTCCATTACTTTGAATACAATGTGCAAAACTTTGTTCACATCAGCCCCTCTTGGCACTGCCCTTCAGAAATTCCGTTTAAGGAATGTGAGGTATTGGGGTGCCACACACAAAAAAATGTGTGAGTAAGAGTGAATGTCAGAGGAACTACTTGAACTAGATTACAAACTTAAGTGCTTCTGAATGCAGCTAAATGTTCTGGAAAAAAATCACCACTGATACTTGTATTAATTGCTACCAGGGTTAGAATTATATAATTAAAAATTAGAAAAAAAACACAATGAGTGAATAGACAGTATTTCAAGGTGAGGATTTTATGGCATCCTTTATTTAAAATTATGATTATGGAAAAAGAAGAATATTACTGATAAGAAAATCCAAATATAGAGGCATTGATGTTTAATATAATTCCATAGAGATAAACATTTCTTTCTCAAACAGTATATTCCGAGACATACAGGAGAGAAAAGAACTTCAAAAGCAGTAAGGAGGACTCTGGTCAAATGTTTCATTGCTCTCATTTACTATTGCTGTTCACTTTGTATTTGTAATGGAATTGATGACCGCTCAGGTGAGCACGTGCACACCTCAACACACACATCCAAGGAAAATACTATAAAACGAGGAATCCCACAAATGAAAGGAAACTAGAATGCACAGCTGCCAGCCAGAGAGCAGAAGGGAGTTTCCACACACAAGTATTAGATTTCATTTTCAGTTTCCCCACAGCCAAGGTTAAAAAGGAAATCCGTTTCCATTAACTGATAAAGTGGAGTATATCAGCTCTTCATTAGGGAAAATCTTTCCTGGCACTAAATTCTGGAAGAGGATTTATCATTATTTGAGATGTTCACTCCCGTAATGAATAGGGGCTTTACAGACATTGTAAGGCTATTCCTCACCAGATCATTTGTTATATCAACCTGCAGAAAAAGCTAAGGGCATAATATTACATTGTGATCAGAGAATCAATTTGTGTTTGGAGCCTTGGAGACACTTGGGAGGGTAGAATGGAGAAACAAATTCAATCATGTGGAAACAGAAGAATTAATCGGTTCAAAGCTGCCACAATAGATGCAAACCCTTGTGTGCTGTGAGGGCACTAAGGGCACATGTTTCAAATTTCATCATGAAATTTCTATGAGGAAAAATAATTTTGAAGTCCCACCTGCCTTTTAGACTTCAGAAGGGAGAAAACCGTGTGGGCAACATCAAAGACTGGCGAAGTAATTGCATGCTGTGTGCCACACACCTCCAACCTGCTGCACTCTGGAGACTTGCCAACATGGAGTTCCTTCTTCATACATTGGTGCTGTTCATCCTCCTGCTTCAAACCCCACAGGGACCGTCTGTGTCAGAATCTGCTCTCCCCTCCCTGACTGACCTCAAATGATTCTCCCTGGATGGTCCCGACAGTCACTCCTCCACTCCTCCTCTGCTTGATCTCATTTTCCTGTTTGGGCTTTTCTCCTCTGCCTGTGTTTTACTGTATTCCAGAGTTCCGTTCTTAGCCTACTTTCTCTCTCTCTATCTTAGCCCTAACTCCCACATATATTCCTATTTTTGCCTCTGGCATTTGAGCTTTAAACTAATTTGCTCGGCTGCCTATGTGTACCTAAAATATTCCCTGGTGTTCTATCCTAAACAAACAAGTTCAAAATTGTACTCCCTTTGCTGTCCCAGCCATATCTACTCATGTCCTGGTGTTAATGGCTAATGGCTCTGCCCATCTTGCCGTATCACGGGTAAACATAGCAGAAAAAAAAATCTCACTTTTCCTTATATCCTATTCTTCTTTATCCCCATTTCCCCAAGACCAGCAAGTTTTGGCCTCTTATGCTTCCCTGATTTGTCTTGTTTCTTCTTTTAGGATGCCGCTGCCATGATTTGGGGCCTGGTTTCCTCTTTGTATAGATGACTAAAATAAGCCTACTTGACTTGCCTCACTTCCAGTTGTCCCCAGTGAATACACTCTCCTCTGAAATTGGGCTCGTTCCACCACCAAGTGGATCTTTTATGATGGTCCCCTCCTTCCTGCGTCCTCTGTGGCATTTCGTCACCCACATCAGGATTACAAGCGTGACTGCAGAGATGCCTTTTGATTTGGACCCTGCTGATTTCTCCTTTCTCTCTCTGCAATTTACATCCTTTTACTGGCGAAATTGCTCCCATTTCCTGCACTCACACATGCTCTCTTATTTTGTGGCTTTGTGCATTGGCTGAAGTCCTGGTGTGACCGCCTGGTCTTTCTTCACCTGTTCTTCCTCATCATTGAGGAACAACTCAAGCAACCGTTGTCTCCCACAGGAAGCCCCTTGTAAAACCCCAGTTGAACTAAGCGGCTGCTGTTTGTGTTACCTGAACAAGTGATGTGTGTGTTCTATTTGTATCTTTTTAATGTACTCCTTATTTCATTAGTTTAGGCTCTCCTGAGGAGTGGGAATACCATCTAATTAAATTATTTCCTTCCATATTAACTAGTTCACTGTGTAGAAACACTATCCAGTTTGAATGCAATAAGCATTTACTGAAGTAAGTTACTCCAGCAATGTATATTCTACCAGAATGTATCTTAATAAAGTCAAATGGGGATTATGCAAACTGAATGTGCTCATAATCTATTACTGTCACAGAATAAACATTTAACATGTTTCCTAAAATATGAATAGTAAATATTCTCTAAATACCTCTGATCTTTTGGTGCCATACTAGTTAAAGCTAGCATCAATATCATATAATTGCTGTTTATCCTGTGATTATTTCAGATTCTAGTTTAGAAGGGGTATCATAAATATTTTTATTTAATAAGTTAATATTTTGACATCAAAGGTAACAAACATTACTGAATATTTGGCAGAATCTTATAAAACAGCCAAAATACCTTATTCCAAAACTGAAATTATAACTTTACATGAAGGAGTTTGATTAATTAGATTTTAGTCCTAATGAAAATAATTAAATATTCCTAAAAATAAGGTTAAATGTCATACTATGAACAGTAAGTATATATTAGAATATAGGATTGTCAATATTAGAATGAAATAGGATTGGATTTATTTGCTCCAATTAGTTTATCTGTGTAATATATTGAGGCCATGAGATCACTGTGCAGTACTATAACTCATTAATGCCAAGGCTGGAGGTAGGATTGAGATTGGGCTTCCCCCAACACACTGTCCTGTAGTTCATGTATGCTCAATAATGTAATCTGTCATTTATGTTAAACATGAGCCTGAACACACACAAATGCATACCAGCACACATCCCACATCATAGAATAATTATATAAGTTCTGCTGCTAGTCCTACTTGACAACAGAGAGAGTAGACAGCTCATTTTCCAAACAAGTAAAAATCACTAAGAAGATGCCATAGTGTGGTCTTTCCTGCATTCCGATTTTAATTCAAATCCCATCAAGGAATTTGTACCAAAATGAAAATGGGAGAAATGATCACATCTTTAGGATTTATGAAATTAAACACCAGAAGGAAGACAATATTAAAATGCAAAGACAATATTAAAATGCAAATACTATTCATTATTTATAAAGAAGCAATTCTCTTGGTAGTTAAACTTGGATCAAGATATAAATAGGCTACCAGCCCCCTAGCTACAAAAATCACATAGTACTTAGATGTTCAATGGTATTTTCCTATGTATCATTAAAATACATGGTAGTTATTTTTGTATCTAGAAGTTTTCCTGTGTCCTGTCTAGCCCACAGCAGCTTGTAAAATAATCACTCAGAGGCTTAATATTAATTACAAACTGTTTGGTCTATGGTTCAGGCTTCTTGCTAGCTAACACTTTCATGTTAAATTAACCCATTTCTACTAATCTATATTTTTCCATATGGCCATGGCATTACTGATCTTCTGGCATCTTGCTCCTTGAGTGGCTCAATGGTATCTGCCTTTCTTCCTGTCTCTCTCTTGGATCTCCCACCTGGCTGTCTCCTGTCTTGCCATAGGTCAAAGCAGCTTCTTTATTAACCAATGATAGTAACATATATTCACAGGGCATCCCACAGCACATTTATTTTGTAATAAAACTTAAGTGACAGTGTTTACCTTTACAGGGATTTATGACTAAGTTATCAGAAATCTACCTATAGTTTCCTCTCTCCCTAGAACTTTATTTCTGAAAATAGCCATTATCAGGTTTTTTTCTAAGTCTGAAATCAGAATAATTCTTTCAACAAGGAGATGGGCCAAGGCCCAGTGCTCCAGTGACCCTTCAGATGCCAAACACCACTCAGGAACTTGTATCATGCTAGACAGGAGAGAGATGTTGTATGGCACACAACTAGAAAAGGTCTCAACAACACTTTTCAAAGACAGAAGACAATATGTTTTAAAGTTCATGCTAAAATTGCATTGAGGGGATCTTTCTATATGCTTCTAACTGGCAAGGTTATCCTGCCTCTCCCTTGAAATGAAAATCCATAATGTTGGGTAGCTCACTTATCTCAGAATTCCTACAGTTTTAACATACCACCTACTACAAAAGCTAAACAACTGCTTTTGGATTACATTTAATGTACACATATGTATTCATATAATATTTGCATGAATTACTCTAAAAGTATATACATATACATGGAAATTATGGAGGTTTGAGTGACAAATATCTCCCCCAAAGGCTCAGATATTTGAAGACTTGGTTCTCAGTTGGTGTCTGTTAGATGTTTAGGAGCATCCTCACTGAAGGAAAGAGAACATCCTCACTGGAGGAAGGGGAACATCCTCACTGGAGGAAGGGGGACATCCTCACTGGAGGAAGGAGAACATCTTCACTGGAGGAAGGAGAACATCCTCACTGGAGGAAGGGGAGCATCCTCACTGGAGGAAGGGGGACATCCTCACTGGAGGAAGGGGAGCATCCTCACTGGAGGAAGGAGAACATCCTCACTGGAGGAAGGGGGACATCCTCACTGGAGGAAGGGGAGCATCCTCACTGGAGGAAGGGGAGCATCCTCACTGGAGGAAGGGGGACATCCTCACTGGAGGAAGGGGAACATCCTCACTGGAGGAAGGGGAGCATCCTCACTGGAGGAAGGGGGACATCCTCACTGGAGGAAGGGGGACATCCTCACTGGAGGAAGGGGAGCATCCTCACTGGAGGAAGGAGAACATCCTCACTGGAGGAAGGGGGACATCCTCACTGGAGGAAGGAGAGCATCCTCACTGGAGGAAGGGGAGCATCATAACTGGAGGAAGGGGGACATCCTCACTGGAGGAAGGAGAGCATCCTCACTGGAGGAAGGGGAACATCCTTGCTGGTGAAAATATGTCATGGGATCCTGACTGTGTCACCTTAAGGCCCTCTGTCACTTTCAGTTTGCTCTCTCTTCTTCACATGTGAGCTTGAAGATGTGATCTCTCAGCTTCCTGCTCTACCCGCCATGTCTGTTCAGTGCCATGCTTGCCTAGCATGACAGACTTCTATCCCTCTGGAACCGTCAACCCAAATGAACTCTCCCTTCTGTCAGCTACCTTGGCCGCTATATCTTATCCCAGCAACAGAGAAGCACACAAGCACAGAATCTACATGCCAGTATAAATATCCATTCATGTGTGTACAGATGTGTGTGTGTGTGTGTTTACTTATGTACTTATGTATACATGCATATACTAAACTTGAGAAGAAAAACTGACATAACCTCATTCTCTTCACTATGTCATCATTTTAAGGTCCTCAACTAGTATACATGCTCAGTCTCTCCTAGCAATGGTTCTTAATTGCACAGTAGTTGTAAGGAAATCTATCTCTTATCAACATCTCACTGACCTCTTAGAAAAAGGGAGACACATTTTTTCTGTACCTACTTAAACAGGAAGAGGAGTTACCTCTTAAATTTGACAACACCTGAGTTTTAGCTTGTCGTTCTAAAAACTGTGCGAAGTAAAACTCACTTATGTCAGACCTATACCCAATGAAATTCTATTATTTAAGGACATTTCCACACCTACTACACACTTTTCTGTGCATCCCAAAATAAAACCCTGCAACTTTTTTAGTTTAAATATTTTAATAAACACATTTTAACCATTCTCTAAAAGTAAATAATGACCAGTTTTCTGAATTCTATACTTTGTATTCCAGATCAGTCTTAATAAATTTTGGAGCTTATTGAATACTTTGAACAAAGTTTTGACAGAAAAGAATTTGGAAGTGCTCAAATTCTTGTTATTCCTGTTTTGGCTCTTCATCTGAATATAGCAAATCTGACAGTCAACTTGGTCTCTTCCTGCCAATGCTACAACACTCAGAAACAAGAGTTGGAAAGACATTCACTTAAATTTGTTGAGGTCTATTGTGTGGAAGCATTTGTACAAGGGAGTCATAGGAAACAGTTCATATGAGCCTCACCACTGAAGACCTGTAATTATAACTGTGACATTAGACAAAACAACTCCTGAAGTCAGACTTACTGGTACAGTAAGTACCTCCAAGCATGCCTCAAGCAAAATACGTTAATACAGATGTTTAGCTTACAGTATAGACTCAGGGCTGAGCACCTACAGTCAGGGCACATAGTTCTGTGACTATAGAAAAAATGCATAAAAAGAAAGGAAGAGTGAAATTGTTGCAAGTTAACAGTGAGGCATGGCATGTTTACTATGTTTTACATTGGTAAACGTATCTTATGACTTCATTTGATTTTACCCAGGCACTCATTTTCACATGTGGACAAGAAAGATCTGTAGAATGTATTTCAAACTCATTTAATGAAAACAGAAAATACTAGACAGCAATCATAGAAAAACCGTTAGTGTAAATAAAAGGCCATCTTAGCTCCTATAGTATATACTAAGCTTTTTAAGACTCACCAAAGTGAAAGGTTGGCTTATTTTACTTTCTTTTCTAATACTTTGACAGTGTACATTTATCATGGTGATATTAACATGCAAATAAATCAGGATGGGAAGAGTGCCATAGTGTCAATCATGCAATTTTTGTGAAAGCTTTCTGAAATTGCATGGGGCAGAGGAAACATGATCTTGCTTCTGGGGTGGCAAACAGCCCACCACCATTAGATAGCTCAAGCGCCATGTCCTGCATCCTGTTAAATGTAACTCAATCAGCTCTACTTTAGCAGAAGGGTTTTATTTTCATCCTGGCAAGCCAGTCCTAAAGTATACTAAAGCTTTTGCTTGTTTAAAGCTTCAACATGATTATTCCTATAAAATAATTAGTGACATTTGAGCCTCTTTCTGATAGACTCAGTTTAGGTGGAGGTGAAGCAGCTTTTCACATTCACTGAATTCACATTCAAAACATGGTGTTTGTAAAGATGCATAAAGCGGTCCATTAGTCATTTTAGAAAGCCTTGTTATGGACTGTTCTTAGCCATGAATTATAATTGTATTCAGAAGGCAACAAACATATGGCCATACTTTGTTCTATTTTTAGGAATTATAATAACTATTAACAAAAAGTTAAAAATCACCATGAATTACTATATAAGTCCAGAGATTTGTAACGCTCATCCTGTGATTTAAAGTGACACTTTGTGATAAACTGATAGCATGGTGTTAAGCATCGTCTTGTATTCTGCCCATGTGTTTAAAGAGAATACTGAATGGAAAATGGAAGGACTCCTGTTGGAGCTATTACAACACAAATTCCACCAGGATGGAAAATTAACTTATTTACTGGCCAATCAGGGTTCCCTAGAGCTCTGAAAACAGCGTGAAACAAAACATGTTGAACAGTTAAAACACTAAAGAGAGCTATTGACCTATGAGATGTAATGACATAAAATATAAATAGTAGCAGGAGATATCCCCTTAATAATTGTACAGGTGTTTCACCCGTTGACCCTAACCTCTCGCTTCCTAAAGTTAAGTATGGCACTTATCTGGGAAAATAATTTCCCCTGAAACATAAATAACACTAGCTCATGAGGCTTGTAACATAGGTTATTAAGACCCACTCACACATTGATGATGTAGTCAGTAGAAGTAATGGGTCTTCTAGCAGTTTAAGGCTTAACTTAACAAAAGAAATGCCCTTCTCTACTATACTGTACAAGCTGTGAAAAGTGGCGGATCTCACATCCACATCTGGCCAAGTGAGTCACCAGCAATTTGTTGAGTGGTAAAATGTCATTCTCCTTTAAACTGTAGCTGCCTACAGTTAGTTGTAAGGCTGGTTAGCAAAGGCAACCTCATTTTTGCTTGTCTAGGTCATGGTTTCTGGGCTCACTGCTCCCCTAGCACATTTTAATTTACATCATCTTATCCTTTACGGTCAAGTAGATTGTACATGATGTGCAAATTCTTTTGCCTTTAAAACTCTAAAATGCAACAAGCAAAAGACATGTTTTCAGACCATAAAGTTAATAGCAGCCAAGATCTTTCCTCATTTCAATAAACTCTGTGGTTCCCACTACAGTAATTCTCAAGAATTATTCGTGAAAGGCCAGTTCAGAAACATGCTTTCTCTTCCCAGGCTCCTCATCATACGCTACCCCTTGTACACAGGCTATAAGTGCAGTCATACTGCACCTTGTCTGCAAGAAGAAACTATGTAGGGATTCATGGTTGTCCTTATATTTGGTGATGACAAACATTATCTGATTTGATATCCATGATGGAACAGGAAGATTAGTACATTTCTAAGCAAATTTAAATTTATATTATTTTGTTAGAAATCGTGATCTTCTGATTAAAACCTAAGTGTTTCAAGACATATATTTGCACAATTTACAGAATCCCCTTTTTAGAGAGTTGTATTAGCATCATTCTTAAATTTACTAGTTCCTTTGAGAAAGGACCTCACGTAGCCCTTCCAGGATGGCCTGATACTTTCTATACAGTGAAAGATGACCTTGTTCTTCTGCATCCACTTCCTAAGCTCTGGGATAATAGGCCTGTGCTACCACACCCAGTACCACCCGCTTATGTGGTGCTGGGGTTTGAACTCCAGACTTCATGCATGGTAGGTTGACAGTTTATCAACTGAATTAAATCTTTAGGCACATTCTTAGTTTAAAACAATAATGAGAATAAACTAAAGAGCTCCATCCCCCTCTGTCTTTTATGCTCTTTCCACCTCCAAATCTATGGGGTCCCTGAGCTCTGAGGGAAAGGATTTGATGGAGATAAATCATTTAGAGCTATGTGTTGCAAATATCTCTGTGTAATGTCTGGCTGTGGGTCTCTGCATCTGTTTCCATCTGCTGTAGGAAGAAGCCTCTCTGATGATGACTGAATAAGGCACTGATCTTTGAGTATAGCAGAATATTATTAGGAGTCATTTTTATACTTTTCTTTCTTTTTTTTTCAGACCAGTAGTATTTGTTTTACCTAGATCTCTGGGCTGTCTAGTCTCTGTCTCTTGGTCATGCAAGCAGTGTTGGGTATGGGTTCCTTTTCATGAAGTGGGCCTTACGTATACCAGGAGAATAGGACCCTCCAAATCAAATGAGCAAGGCCGAGACTGAAGCAGGCCAGGACCTGTATGGGTCTGCACCAGGTCCTTTGCATGTATATTATAGCTTTCAGTTTAGTAATTTTATGGTACTCCAGAGTGTGTGAACAAGTGGGTCTCTGGTTCCTGTGCCTTCTCTCAGGGCTCTTTTCCTTCTGTTGGTTTACCTTGTCTAACTTTGATGTATTTGTGTGTGTGTGTGTGTGTGTGTGTGTGGTGGGGGTTATCTTATATTTTATTTTGTTAAAAAATAAACTGAATAGCTGATTCATACATGTGAACACTATACTTTAAGAAAATTTATAAAACACTCATTTTGAGTAACATCTCTATTAGCAACATATTGTGATATTTTACAAAGTATAGTAAGTCTAAAGAGAGGTCTTTCACTTAAAAGATACATAATTGTAGGAAAGTAATAATAGTAATGACACAATGAAGTTTTCTATGATCTAAAGGGAATGCCAACCACATCTGACTGGACTATGAAACAATTACTTTACTAGCATTGGAAACAGTGGTTTTTCAACCTGTGGGTCATAAGCCCTCAAACAACCCTCTGTCTCTAGAAGTATTTACATTATGATTCATGACAGTACTAAAATTACAGTTATTAAATAGCAATGAGAATAATTTTATGGTTAAAGATCTCCACAACATGAAGAACTATGTTAAAGGGTTGTAGTGTGTAGTTGGAAATTTTCCTGTGTCCCAGCTGGCGGGTGGTCATCGGGACAAATCTCTCCCACTCACGTCCCCCAAGTAAACACACAGAGGCTTATATTAAAAATGCTTGGCAATTAGCTCAGTCTTACTACTGACTAGCTCTTACACTTAAACTCAGCCCATTTCTGTTCATCTATATGTTGCCACGTTTTCCGTGGCTTTACCTATGTGCCATTACATGCTGCTCCCTGGACGGTGGGCTGCATCTCCTGACTCAATCTTCCTCTTCCCAGAATTCTCCTTGTCTGCTTATCCTGCCTATACTTGAAATTATGACAAATGTTTTTTGTTTTTTTTTTTTCAGGGCTTAATTTTATGGAAACCCATGAAAGAAAAATGGGAAACTGAATTTTCTTCACAAATCCTTCTGAATAATAAAAAACACTGTTAACTAATAAACATGGTGCTTTCTAATCTCTCCCATAAGCTGGCAGCTGCTGTTGTAGGCAAGGCAGAGACAGAAACCTGGGTTATAACTCTGCCCCATAGCACAAAAGAAAAAAAAATAACATGAGGAGAAGCCAGGGCCAGGTCCGAAGGTATTTGCTATTGGAGACACTATGCAATAGAAAAGGAGAGGCTTACATAACCTTTTCCTTTTCACCTGTTTCAATTTGGGGAATTCTGTGACCCTGCAAAGTCGACTACATGACAGTGTTGGGATCACTGTCACCAAAACAGTTGATTTTGCCGTTATAACAAACTTTCCTGTCTGTGAAGTTTTGAATCTGTTTACGAGTTTCTGTTTCCCTGTCCTTATCAATCTCAAAGTACTGAAAAACACTGAAACCCCCCTGCCCCGAATGAAGACTGTAGCAGGCTCACATCTGAGGTATAACATTCTGTTCAGAGCTTGACAGAGAAACTGCCTCTCCTTTGCATGGGTCAAATGTGGTCACCCTTTGTGAAGCGTCGCCAGCCTCCACACTTTGTATGTTCCAGGAGATCTAGTTATTTATTTATTCAGCGAGCATGTGTGTGATGTGCCTCTACTGGAAGGAAACAGCTAATAACGTCGTATCCTAAATCTCTCAGGGGCCAACCTGCTGTTGCATTTAGATTCTGCAGAGGCCATCTCTCTTCCAGCTCACTGCAGAGCCTCTGCTAATCACTATTAACAATGAGATTTTTGTCTCCCTTGAAAACTTTCTTGTTCCCTTTCAGTGGAGGTGGAGACAGTCACTAAAACCACCACCAACAGGTATTTGCAGTGTCTGGTTGCCTTTTCTATGCTCGTATTAGAAAACACTTTGTTAATTTAGCAGATGGTCTAGCAAAGAGGCAAGAGGGATGGCAAGCTCCAGGCACAGACTGAAATGGTTAAAAGAAATGCCATTTTTCAGTAGTTTTGGAATGCTAATATATGATGGGTTAAGATGATAAAATAAAAGAGACTATGGAAATGAAAAAAATGTTCTAAAATAATTTCAAAAACAGAACAAACAATCAAAATATTTTTCTAGGACTAGGTTTAGACACTTTGGGCAATTTCAACATAAACCATAACTTCAGCTTATTTTTCTAGCCACCTCTTCCGTCCCCACTCAAACATATTAACTAAGCTAACAAAACCCACCTACTAGCTCCACTAAACAACCTCTCAAGGAGAGAGATGGTCACCAGTACACATTTCCCCTGTGACTTTTGACAGCTTTAATTATTGGGATTTTCTTATAATCTATAGTGACAATTAATGTGATTCTTTGGTCAGTTTCTCATCTCCTCCTGCACTGATTTAATATTTATAACTTCAGTTCACTTGCAAAATTAGTGCTTTTTCAACATGTCACAAATTCAACACAGAGCAAAGACAAGCTTATTTTCCTGCCTCTGTATTCCCAGGGCATTAGAAGGGAGGGAGGAGTTAATGCCTCTAGAGCTGAATTCCCTTTGCATTTTACCAATTCCTTCTCTCAGCTCATGCTTCCGCATATTGCTTATGCTAAAAGCACTCATAAGGGTCAGATTATGCAAAGCGTAACTTCATTTCTGAGACATTGCTTTTAACCTGCCACCCTTGGTTCCCATCCGTGACTGTAGTTATTCTTAAGTAATGAGCATTTTTGAGCAGAACATACAATACATCAAATATTTAGTTTGAGAAACATCCCAAATATTAGGATACTTTCTGATTTTCTAAAGCATTTTTTCACCCACACAATTGTCTTTGAAAAAAGAAAAGTTCAAATTCCCAGTTCTGAAAAAAAATTATTTATTAAAAATAAATTCCAACGTGAGAATGAGGAGGGCAGTGTTTAACTATGGCTCTTCCTACGACTTTGATGATCACAAGATTCTCGATGACTTAATGAAGCAATCTCTTGAAGGAAAAAAAAAAGAAAAGAGCAGATGCTAACTATTTTAACAAAAATATAACCCAACCAAAACCACTGTGGGAAGAAAAGTTAAATGTGTTTGTGTGTTTGGTTATTTTTTTAGTCTTGTTAGAAAATCTAACTAACTTTTAAAGAATTCCCTAGTTAAATAATTTCCATTAAAGAAATCACTAATTTCTGGTAGTGAGCACATTTTGAGGGAGTTGTAGTAATCAAGATGAAATGAGACTCTAAGTTTAGTTTTTCCATCAAGTCCATCCTAACTTCAAGTGTATTTTGTCCATTTCAAAGTGGCCCCTTCAAAATAGACACATTAATTTTACCTAAAAATAAATAAATAAATAAATGAAATAAATATAAATAAATAAAATCTCTCCACAAAAGAAATACTTTAACAAGTAACCTCTGCAACTATCTGAGTCTTTAGTGAAAAAAAAAAAAAAGTTACCTAACTTGTTGTGAAGTTGGAAGTACTGTTTCTCTGGAAAATCAAGTACAACACCCAGAAAATTGTCATTCTTGGTAGTCTTTCTCAGTATGGAATGGGGTGAGGCAAAGAGCTGCTGAGTTGCTTGTCAAAATAAGCACAGGAACATCAACCTAGGAAGCATGTGTCAGAGGGACAGGGGCTGAAGTTACACTGGAAAACCTGAACTGTTAGCAGTTTTAGGAACCCAGTTGCAAATAGAATTGTGGTGCAAGACATAGGCTATAGGGTGGAGTGCAAGCCGAAACTGCATGCTTTTGAAGGAAATGCAGAGGACTTTATCACACTTCAAGGTTCACTATTAGAAGACCAACATAGTCCTCCTGACTTAGCTGCAGCAGCACATACAGAAAAATCCAGGTTCTGGCGGCACATGCAGCAGGTTACACCAAGTCATGCCTGAGGCTACAAGTTCTGTTGGAGGAGTGAATCAAAATCTACATTGTCACACCTACAGCTAAGTCCTTCTGGGTCTGACAAAGTCCTATGCAGGTAGACTTCAGCTAAGAAAGGGGCTTAAACAGAATTATCTCTGGGCAGGAGGGAAATGTATAAAAAAAAAAAAAAAAAAAACAAATGAAGACAACTGCAATTAATCTTGCCAAAGTCAGGTGAGATTAGAGCAGAAAGCTAAGACCCAAAGGTTTTTATGTTTTTCAAAGTTAATTGTATCAAAGTTCTAAGAATAGGGGTGTTTGTAAATATGAACTTACTTGTGTATCAAATTCCAGACATCAACTTTAGTCTTAATTATTAGTTTTGTATAATTCCACACTGCTCTCCTATTTTATAGTTCAAATTCTAGATGAAATGTTCTTTCTTTACAATCAATCTGGCCTTTTTTCATTGAATCTTCCTTACTCTTCTTTTAGTTTTCATGGAACACACAAACATTTGCAAGATTGGAGTTTTAGCAGGCAAAATGGATGCACTTTAATTTATCTGTTCTATGTTGACAAGGATAAACTTACTCTCCTGCCTTACACAACAAACATGTTAGAAATATCTTAATGCATTAAAAAATACATGAAGTAGCAAGGTGAAATGCTTTAAAGTAATAACAGTGGTGTTTGGATGGGATAATTCACTATTGGAATCCTCTAAATAATCCCAAAGTGGCCTGAATTCCTTTGCAGGATGAGTGTCTATAGAGGCAGACAGAAAGCCTCTTGTCATTTGTACCCTTAATCCTCTGCCTAAAGCGTGAAAAGTGCTCAGGGTAACAAGGGTGGGATCACAAAAATCAACATGATTTTGGAGTTTATATTCTTAACAATGCTAACTGATCAATAGGCTTTCGGGAGCTGACAAATCAATCTAGTGTAGCACGTCTCTCCCCCCTCCCCCTCCCCCTTACATCCTCCTGAATCTACATTCACACAGAGGTCAGGGGAAGAATGCTGTCTATAGACAGTATGAGAGTTATCATGGCAGTGCTTAGATAACTTTTATGAGCACTTTCAATAGTGTTTGTGTTTAATTATGAGACTAGCCTTCTCTTTTCTGCCCAGGAATATTTGCATCATCAAGAGGAATTTTCTTCTGGACTTTAAATGTTTAGAGGCAGGAGTAGAAAGAGGAGAGCAGAGGTTACAGGAAATGTAGAGGATGCTCTCTTACAGCTTTTATACAAGTCTTACCCAAATCCTATAACACCATTAGATTTCAGGAATCTTGAAATAAAAGTAAAAGAGAAAATTTAGAACCCACAGACAGCATGCCTATATGGCAGAGAATTAATGAGGTTCAACAGGACTCCGAACACATGATTGTGTCCCACAAACAACTGAGTTACCCCTCACCAGCTCATGAAGACACAAGAACACACTTTCCTTTTAATTCCGGTCCTTGACACTCAGCAGGGACTTTTGTGAACTTTGTTGTTTCCCTCTGCCCTTGAGGCCAGCACTAGGGAGTGGATCTAATTAATGAGAGGTGGTGCGTTGCATTGCGTTGCAAGAGTCAGCCCCTGCCTCCAGGAGCTGCAAAACCACCGGCACTTTTAAATTTGGAGTATTCTTTTGCGAATCCCCTGTTGTAATTTATAATTCTCAGAGGACCTGTATTTGTCTTGAACTGATCGTTTATATGGGCTTTCCAAGGAATTTCTTCACTACACTTGTTGTAGAACAGGGGAAGGGGGTGGCTGAACCCAAGGGGGGCTGTGTGGAGGCGGGAATAATCTCTAAGGAGGCTTTAAAACCTTCCGTGGTTGAAGTTACACTGATGAGAGGCACACACACACACACACACACACACACACACACACACACTGCACAAGTTCAGCGGGGCTGTATAATGAGCATGGACTGTAAATTCTGTAGGTAGCCAAATCAATTTTTTTTGAATCACAATTGCTCCCCAAAATGGCTATAAAACAACGCTTGCCTCGGGAGGTAAATTTATAGCCCCGTGCCTCTCCCAGGCACGCCGGAGGGTTCTGCTCCCGGCTCTAATCTCTGCGAGATGTTTTTTGCATGTGTTGTGTGACAAGAGGGAAGGGGAGTGGGTTGAGCTCGCTCCTCTCCCATTGTCAGCGCGGCTAGTGAGTGCTGGGAAAACCTGTCCGCGGGATCCTGTGTCATCTTTCCCTGCTTGTGCACAGGAAAAGTCCGCGCAGCTCAAGGCTGCTGGCTCCCCCTCTTCTCTCTCTCTTTCTCTGTTTCCCTTTCATTCTGCTTCCTCGGAGCCGAATGAAGCAGAGAGAGCGAGCAGGATTAGAGTCTGCCACCGGCTATCAGAGGAGCGGAGATAAAAGGAACTGCTTCTCAAGCGCCACTACCGCAGCCCTTGTTAATTTTTTTTCTTCCTTCCACACAACAGTTGTGCCTCATTATCCGGTGCCTGGCTCGATTTTTTTTTTTCTTTTCCCTTTTTTTTTTTTTTTTTTTTTTTGGAGGGTTTGAAGTTTCTGTGATTCCGAGACTGTTACAGAAGAAGAGACGTTAGTGTTGCCATGAGGTCTTGATTGTCTGCATTTATGAATGAAACTGACCTAAATCACCTGTTACCTCCAGTTTCCAGATTGTTTGAACTTCTCTGGCCGCACAATACAGGAAGGAAGGCTGCAGCAGCCCAGGGACCTCCAGCGTCTGCAGCATGGGCTGGTTCACTGGGATTGCCTGTCTGTTCTGGGGTGTATTACTTACAGCAAGAGCAAACTATGCAAACGGGAAGAACAATGTGCCAAGACTGAAATTATCGTACAAAGGTAAAGCTTTCCTTTTCTTTTCTTTGACTAGCTTTGTAGTACCCCCTCCTTTCTTTCCTCGAACTCCCAACACTAACCATCAAACCTTCAGTTTAACCTGGGGAACCTGTATCATTCGGTCAAAATTTTCTGTGAAAATTGAAACACTTTCCCTTAAACAACAAAAAAAGCATGTCTTCTGTTTGATGTGTGACAACTTAAAAGCAAACAAAGAACATTTAATCACAGTGAGCTGTGTGCCTGCTCCGTGCATGCTGATTTGAGTACCTTCTGATCACGCTATGTGTTGTTCATTCTTCTCACTTTACTTCTATTTAAGTGTTTTTAAATAACCGTTAATGCAAAAAAATGCTTTCTTAATAGATAGTCATGCCTCACCTATAATAACCATTACAGTGAACAGTATCTTCAGAGTTGTGGGCACTAAATGGTTAATCGTCATCATGAATATTCAGTTTGTTCAAATCTGACACTCAGATGCTTACCATAAGCAGTAGATCATGGTTTGCCAAGAGAATATAAACGGGAGAGAACAGGCTAGTTTTTCCACACTGTGTTATGATGGTGAAAAGACTATTTCCCTAATTGGTGCAAAACTAGCCTTTGAAATACAATGTTATTTAATTCCATATGTGGTTAAGTGAGAATTAAAGAGATGTTAGTCTCTAGTGACACAGTTAGTTATATGAACTTCTTTTGAAGAAGTATAAATTTATAAAGGAAAACCCTGCAAGGTCTCATGATACTTTCTGTTATAGATTCATGTGTGTGTTTGTTTTCAGATGACAATTTTAAAGAAAATATTTGTTCTGTATTTGTTTGGAGAGATTTCAAAGACTGATGTGTAAAGCAATGGTAAAACAATTTTTGAAGTGTGTGTGTGTGTGTGTGTGTGTGTGTGTGTGTGTACACAAAACTTTTAGTGCCACAGAGTATTTCTCTGCCGTGGCTGTTATTAAATGCAGTTAAGATTAAACAGTTTTAACCCTCGTAGCTTAACTCCCCAAGGTGCTGATTTCCTATGATTCTCGGATTTCTTGAATTGGGGGTGGGGTCCTGAGTAGCTTCCACCTCTGCTATACATTTTAGCTTACAAGGTACACTAAGAGTATTGGCTATTCTAGAGACATTTCCTTTTTGTACATGACTGATGCAGAGAAAAATGTATTTCTAATTTTCACATGATAAAGGACAACTTTTTCTAATAGCTTTAGTGTGAATTGAGAGATCAATTAAGAAACAGGCATAATTTTCACACTATGCATGAGAAAATTAAACACCTATTAATGGGTGTATTTGGATTTTACTTAGGATAAAATACTTTGACTTAGAAAATTATTTTTAGTATAATATTTTATTAAGCATCTAGTTACATATAGATTTAATGCAAGATAAGCAGTTGCATTAGAATATCAGTAATGAAAAATCATATAACATCTGTTACATATTTCATTAAGTCTTTATTATGTTTCTATATAATAAAAACAGTGAAATTACTTGCATACTATGTGAAATAATCTACATTTTCATTGGCCTTTGGTTTGTATTATTGAGAGGACACCATCAAGGTATCCTTAGATTGATAGTTTATTTTATCCAAGTTTATACTCCTTGTAAGTTTTACATTCAACTTTAGTTTTCAAAATTATGATTCTCAGGTTTGGATTTCTAAGATGTCGAATGGCTGCATACTATAATTTGATATTAGCAAATTTGAAATAATGAAGTATATTTTAAGAATCTAATAGTCTTAGAGACACCTTTCTAATTGCTGAATAAACTGTACAATAAAATTAAAATTTATTATACTTCCTTACTCTGTGAGAATTTCATTTCCTTGCCAATAATTATTCTCAATCAGAGAGGAGACACCTGTCATGCCTATGCATTCAAATCATGTAGATAGTTTTGAATTAAACCTGTTTTTGTTATACAGTGTTTAAAATTGTCTAATGAGGGCTGTATGTATTAACAAGAGATATATGTGATATTGGGTCTATAAGTCTTACAGATTTTAGCTATGGCACCCATCATAATTTCTGTGCTTCCCTTTAAATCTGAAACTCCTCCCCAGCTCTAGACCGATTCTATTGATAGACCAAGAGCTTGGCAGTTTGTTAAGGCAAACTGTGAAGTGGACAACAGTGAGAAAAAGAGGCAGGGTTGGTTCCACTAGGTTTTCTTCTGTCATCTTCTTAGTGTGCAATACCTTTGTGTCTCTGCACACAGGCTTGTTTTGCCAAAGCACATGCCTGATAATCAATTGTCAAGACTTTGCTTCTAACTGTAAGAGAGATTTGATTTAAATCTGCTTCTTTTTTTTCCATCTTAATTAGATGTCAAACACAGTTAAGATATCTACTGCATTGCTCTTACAAATATTGCAGCATGACTCATGAAGAGTTAACTCCCTGCCAAGCTTAATTTCCCATGGTCACTTGTCTTCAAAGATCCACCATTAACTCTCTCATTGCTCAGGTTGCCAAGATGAATTTTCAGGCAATCACTGTGCTTGCTCTCTGCTTGTCATCCTGCCTGGTGGGAGATGAAAGCGACTTGATATGTTAAAGGAGAAAGCGCAGCAGAAAAGCACCAAGGCTGCTTCTCTGGTGGATGTGCTTCCTTCGCTAATACGGCACCTCTACTTTCTAGGAAAAGGGAGCTGAAGAGATGTTTTCAGAACCATCTGGAGAAGTGATAATATTAGAAAAATGGGGTATGCTGGCTTCTCCTCTGAACCAGCCTGATTTAGAATCCTTGTGGGGGAAGAAAATGTGAGAACTCTGTAAATCTCAGCATCACAGAAATTATCCTCAGGAAACATTCACTGAGAGATGCTTTTGCCTTCCTTGAGTATGTCAACAGTAAGAGGCTAAATATTCAAACCCCCCTCTTTTAAATTCATACATAATTGTTTATTTCCTCTACAAAATTAGTCACATTTTACTCCTATTATGAAATACTAAGCAATCATAGGATCTTTCATCTGGGAAGTGTGGTACAATGAAATCTTCAGAAAAACCTGTGTGAATTACAAGAAGAAGGAAAAAAAATTGGAAGTTTTAAACAAGTAACAAATGTTCCATCACTCAATGTAATGGGTTTTTCCAGTACACAGTGTGTGTGAGATTGAGAAGAAATCAAAGACACATGCAAAGATCAGTATGTCAGTGTCCAGTGAATTCAGAGGTTAAATCAATGATTTTAACCTTCCATTCATAGGGAAGACTTAGTCAACAGCACTTAAGTACAAGAGTGGCCATTTCAAAGGCTTTTTCATTCTCTGCTTACTTTTTTCTCGTCCCAGAATCAAGTTGTTTCATTATTGGGAAAATGAAATTACCTATTAAATCAAAATTTGTATGTATCTTATGATATTAGAAGTCAATTTTCACTAATCAAAAATTTAAATAAAATGTTCAAAAGTTGCTATATCTTTTGCTCTGTATATTATGATTAACTTAAAATAAATTAATATGGTTGCTGGCTTATATAACTTTACCTCTTTCTATGATGCAGTTAAAAAACATTTACCATAGAAATAATAATATATGACATATATGTGTGGCTACTTCCATAAATATGTCATTATTACAAATAAACCTTCATATCCAATGTTAATACATATAGTTGAATAGATTATCAGCAGTATGAAAAATTTTTAATTTTGGTGATAAAAATTATTGTAAATGACATATTACAAAGTATATATATATATATATATACAATATATAAATATATTAGAGCAGTAGTTCTCAGCCTGTGGGTTTGATTCCTTTGAGCTTCACATATCAGATATCCTGCATATCAGATATTCACATTATGATTCATAAGAGTAGTAAAATTACAGTTATGAAATAGAAACAAAATAATTTTATGATTGGGGTTCACCATTACATGAGGAATTATATTAAAGGGTCATAGCATTAAAGAAGGTTGAAAACCACTGTATTAGAGTAATATATATATATATATATATATATATATATACATATATATGTATGTAAGATGTGACCTTCTAAATCCTATTAAAATGTTTCAAGAAGCTCTTAAATACATAATAGCATGGTATAAGATTTTGCTTACACTAATAACCCCTTTACGGGTAAAATCTATCTAGAACTGTGCATTCACAATACACAGGCACACACAAATGCACAGAATCACAGGTATAAATTCTTTTTACAGTTTTCTCAAATTGTCACTGCATGTTACTAGGTCTTTGACTTGATCAGTCTTACTTAAAATAATCTTTTCTCACCAGATTTTATTTGCTTTCAAATCATATTTTGATTCTGAAGTTTTGAATTTAAGGTGATAAGAACTAGATTTTTGACACATCAATTCCAGAGGTATGTTCTGACAAAATCATAAAAGGTGAAAATGCTATAAGGCACAGACACCTCTTGTCATTCAACTCTGGTGATGTCAAATGAAGGCTCCTGAAAGTCTCCAGTTTGTGGCCCTTCTGCTAAAGCTGCCAAGCAACTTGACCTTTGAAGTGACAGAACCTACAGTCCAGACTGTAGGAAACAGGAAACCACTGGGCCTGTGAAATCGTTTCATGGAACGCTTCTAACCTAACACTTGTAATCATTAAGCCTGAAGTCTGAATGATTTCACATTGTGATTTCAGACTTCTGTCATCATGGGAAGCTCTTCAAGGCACTACAGGCCTCAACAATAGGGCACCCTAGCAATTTAATGAGCTAAATAGACAAAGGTCTGTGGTGTCAATTATTCTTTTATCCTGATATTTGAGAATCACAATACAGTTGACAAACACAGTGTGATTTAGGATCAATTGCACTTACCACATATGTTTAAGAAGTATGCAGTCATTCAGGGATAAATTTGAAAGGAACTGAATGAAGTGATTACATGCATCCCTATTGACAAAAACAACTTTTAAACTGTTGCTGTAGACATCATTATTGTGAGTATATGATTGTCTTATAGAAAAAATTTTGTATCATATTTCCAGATGTGTGCTTAAAAGTCCTATTATTTAACATTTTCATAAACTTTAAAGATGAGAAGATTTGTGGTTTAACTTCTTATCGCGATTTTCTCATTTAAACCTCCATGCATCATGGCTTCAGAGGTTTTTTAAGTCGAAATTCAAGATTTTCTTAAACAAATTTCAACTTAAATTTATTTAAGTCTTCTAAGGCTAACACTATGAAAAGAAATTTCGGAGTGATCATTACCTAACCATTTTAATTTATTGAGTCCTCATACTATATCTTGACCAAGTTATATACATAATCACACTTACCAAATTTTATGAAAGAAATCTATAGTCATGTGATCCATACCCACCAACGTATATGTAAGCCTAAAAAACTATGTCAACACTATTGAGTTTAATGCTTACGTTAAAGGTCATTTCAAAAGATCAACTAGTAGTTGTAAACAAAAGTTAGAACAAGTGAGAATCTAGATGGCCTTTAGCCCTTCCTGACTTCTAGGGTCCTACTTAAAGGAACTAGCAGGATTTGCAGTTCTAGGCTCCCACTAATAGGTGGCAGTAGCAATTTGTGACAGCTCTCTCATTAGTTTGAAATAGGCAGGCTGCTAGGATAAATAACACAGAGTAACAGTGGAAAGACCAAGCCTGGATCAGCTAACACAAGAGTCATGACATGGAGCATGAACTAAACAGGAGCTTTGCTGATGATAGAAATTAGTAAGAATCTGAGGTGCTCTTCAGGGTGAACTTATTAGTACTTTTCCCCTCATAGAAATGAGTGGCTGTAAGTAAGGAAGAAATCAGTGCATTTCATTTTAAATGAGAATTATACAAAAATGTATCCATGAAATATGAAACTATCCACAGATAAACAACCTAAAAAAGGAAATAGTGATACCAGATGAAAAGATTAGTGTAGGGCAGGGTTTTTTTTTGTATGTGTGTGTGTGTGTGTGTGTGTGTGTGTGTGTACAATTTACAAATGTACATATTACTTGAATCATAAAATGTGCTTATTAGGAAGAATGAGCCTGCCTAAGACACATTATGTCTTATCATTTATAATTAGGAAATAACTAGCTGAGACTATAAACTAATGTTTAGAGAACTCCATTTTAGTTTTAAAGTAATGACTCCTTTACATTTTACTGTTCTTGTCTATTGTTATGATCAAGCATATGGAAGAACTGGTAATTCTATCTAAAACAAATAAGTCTGAATGTCTCCAGCTACTATCTCTTTCTATTGCCAAGACATAAACATCTGTATAAATAGGGAATTCACACACTATTCCCAAACAGTAACAAAGCTGGACTTTGTCAAACCCAGGATAAGAAAATATACAATTTATACTTGAACTAGGGAAAGGAAGATAAGCAAAAATAAAACTCTGTTGATAAATATAAAGAATGATTAGCTCCTTCTATTTTCTACAATCTTAGTGTAAAGCAGAGAAGGATCACTAACTAAGTGAGCCTTGTCATCTTTTGAATGAGTCACTAAATCTGTGTCTTTAGGTGTCCTGTGCTTAAATGTGGCATGGGAAACAGTGTTGACCAAACTTTACAGGGATAACATATAGCTACAATCACAAATTTGTCTATAGATGATAACAACATGACCCACTTGAGTGTTCATAACCAAACCAAAGAAATGCTACTGAATATGTCAAATGAGTGTTTATTTCTGCGAAAGTGCTTACATGAATCATCTTGGTTGTGCCATATTATGACATTTGCAAGGCTAGATATTATTAGTTGGCATTTTTATCTGTTCTGAGGTTAGAACAGAGTCACTCGCTGTGATTGATTTTGTACATTATTTGTCGCCCTTTTTTGTCTGATCTGAACTATGACTTGAGAAAATGTAATTCCTTTGGTATACGCAAGGAATGTGAATTGGTAGGCAGTAAGTTGAACAATATGGCGGTGATGGTGAGTTTTAATTGTTGAATACAAGCAACCTATGCTCTCCGGGGAAGAGTCTTTTTGGTTTTTTGAGACAAGGTTTCTCTGTGTAACTTGGCCGTCGTGGAACAAGCTCTGTAGACCGGATTGGCCTCAAACTCAGAGATGTGTCTACTTCTGCCTCCCAAGTTCTGGGATTTAAAAGGGATTGCCTACATTGGATTGGCCTATGGACATGTCTATATCTAAGGATTCTCTTAATTAGGTTAATTGATGTGGGAAGACCCAGCTCACTGTGGGAAGCACCATTCCATAGGCAAGGGATCCTAAACTACATAAGGTAGAAGAAATTGAATTGAGCAGAACTAGCAAGGAAGCAAGTGAGCATGTATGCATTAATTTCTTTTGACTCTTGACTGTGGATGTTATATGACTGTTTGAATTCCCTGTCTCATTTCCCCCAAAGTAATGAACTATAGTATGAAATTATAAGGTGAAATAAATTCCTTCCTCTTCTAAGTTGCTTTGTTTTTGCCCCAGTGTGTTTTTATCACACCAACAGAAATGAAACTAAAAAAATGGCATTATAGAAGAAGCAAGTGTTGAGCTAGCATCTAGAGTAAATTGGGCACCGAGGACACTGAGTTTAGGAAATGAGAGAACAGACCATCTCCAGAAATAGTAGCTCCTTGCAAGGCAAGCTTGTTCTAGGACCACACCAAAAAGTACCCGGTCATTTGTCATCTACAGCTCAGAGATGGAAAATATAGAGCAAGACTATGGTGGGAAGACTCTAGCAACCAGACTGAAGAATTCTGTCACTCGTTTGTACAAATACTTTGATTTTCCTTGTTCCCTTGTAGCACACACAGGAGACAAAGGGAACAGGAAGAAGGGAAGGGGGGAGTGAGAAACAGAGGCAGGGAGAAAGAGGGAGAGAGTGAGAAATCTCACACCAAACTGTGGCTAAGGTAACAAAAAGTAGCTCTTCTTTACTCTCTATTAAGTTGAGCATTTGTGCACAAATCACTCCTCCAAAAGGGGTTAGGAATATAATCATAGGGCAGTTCATGAGATTGTTTTTAATCATCCACATGGGGCAGTAGCCTGGCTTTGCTCTCAGACAGTTTCTTTTTCTTTTTTTAAAATATTTTTATTTTATAGTTAATTTAATTTTGCATATCAGCCACAGATTCCCCTGTCCTGCCTCCTCCCTTCCCCCAGCCTTTTCCCCCAATCTACCCCCATTCCCACCTCCTCCAAGACAAGGTCTCCACTGGGGATTCAGCCCAGCCTAGTAGGTTCAGTTGAGGCAGATCCAGTCCCCTCCTCCCTTTACCTAGGCTGAGCAAAGTGTCTCAGCATAGGCCCTAGGTTCCAAAAAGCCAGCTCATGCACCAAGGACAGGTCCTGGTCCTACTGCCTGGGGGCCTCCTAAATAGTTCAAGCTCACCAACTGTCTCACTTATCCAGAGGGCCTGGTCCAGTTCCATGGGGGCTCCTCAGCTTTTGGTTCACAGTTCATGTGTTTCCACTAGTTTGGCTATTTGTCCCTGTGCTTTTTCCATCATGGTCTCGATATCTCTTGCTCATACAATCCCTCCTCTCTCTCACCGGTTGGACTCCTGAAGCTCCACCTGGGGTTCGGCCATGGATCTTTGCATCTGCTTCTACCAGTCACTGGATGAGAGTTCTATCATGACAGCCAGGGTGTTCAGCCATCCAATCACCAGAGCAGGTCAGCTCAGGCTGTCTCTTGACCATTGCCAGTAGTCTACAGTGGAGGCATCTTTGTGGATTTCTGTGGACCTCTCTAGCACTCTGCTTCTTCCTATTCCCATGGGGTCTTCATTCATCATGGTATCTCTTTCCTTGTTCTCCCTCTCTGTTCCTGATCCAGCTGGGATCTCCCGTTCCCCTAAGCTTGATTTCCCCTGACCCTTGCCCTCCATTACCCCCTCACCCCCAGTTTGCCCATGTAGATCTCATCCATTTCTCTGTCGCTGTGAAAGCCCTGTGTCTTTCTTAGGGTCCTCCTTACTAGGTAGCCTCCCTGGAGTTGTGAGTTGCAGTCTGATTATCTTTTGCTTTACATCTAGTATCCACTTATGAGTGAGTGCATACCATGTTTGTCTTTCTGAGTCTGGGTTACTTCACTCAGGATGATATTTTCTAGTTCCATCCATTTGTCTGCAAACCTCATGTCATTGTTTTTCTCTGCTGAGTAGTATTCCATTGTGTGTATGTACCCCATTTTGTTTATCCATTCTTCAGTTGAAGGGCATCTAGGTTGTTTCCAGGTTCTGGCTATTACAAACAATGCTGCTATGAACACAGCTGAGGACGTGGCTCCCAGACAGTTTCTTAAGTGCGTCTTCTCAGAGCCTCCCTTGATCCTCTTCCGAACTTATCTAGAGCAATGGTTCCTCACCACCTGTGTTGCTTCATCTCTAATCATCCTTCTTCTTCCTTGTCTTGTACTACAGCTGCAGAATACCGGCCCTCTGCTCCCTCTCCCAGCGCTTGTCTTGAGCACCTACATTTTCAGGAGAGTGAATATGGTAGGAAGGAATGACAGGAATCTTTTCTGAAGTATGAATCCACAAAATGCTCCTTAAGTTCTTTGTTTAACTCTTGGGTCTCAAATAATTGGGAAGACAGGAATTCCTTAGGCTGCATAAGAGTTCTACAGACTTATATTTGTAATCTAAATAAATTTTTAAAGTTTGTTGGAAGAGTCTTAAAAACTGACAAGCAAGTAGAACTATCAGGAAGGGACTTTCGCATATCTACCTTTTATACACAAGGCACAGCTACTAAGCATTAAGTACCCAGGGAAAGCTAAAATAAACTCGTTCACTTTGGAGGTTTTATTTAAGTATAGGACTGGTTTTGGCTAGACACAATGTATGTCATGAATTTTAAAGTTCTTGTCTTCAAACCTGATGTCTTGAGCGAATAAACTTTGCTGTGTTTTTATCATCATTTGTGAATTTTTTTTAACAGAAACACATTTTCCTCAGCTCTGCAGACTTCTTGTTCACAAAAATCAGTTGTTGTGCTTTCTTATACTCTGTGAGGCAGATGCACATACTGGGTCACATAGGGTAGCTGTTTTATTTCTGCATGAATGAACTGATTTGGGAGTGAAAAAATAATTTAGAATGGCTTCTAAAGAAGATGGCATAACATTGAAGTATCTATGGTGCTTCTGAAATCAGTCTTGAATGACCAGAAAGATGTAAGAAGGCAAAAATAAAGAATGCAGTCTTTACCACCATTCAAAGCCTCTTTAAGTCTTGGTGTTCTTTTTTTTAAGTGTCGTGTTCTATGTGATTTATAACATATATTTTATACAATGGATATCTGTAAACTGCAACACAGTGGAGTAGGCATTTGGTGGATTTATTATGTGGATGTCTAGGTTGGCTTGAAAATGAGATCAAGATGGCCAGGCAGCATGTATTAGGACTTTCCACAGTGGTCAGAGTCACTTGGGTTTATCTATGTTTTCTTTGGATATGTTCCAGATACATAAGCGAGGCTTCTTTCTAACCAAAGTCCTGGGAACTTGAGCTCAGGTATCCAATGTATGAGCTTCCACTACTATAGATCATTGAGATTGCCAACTATACTGATCTCAAATTCTGGTTTCATCTCTCCCTACAACAGTTTTCAACCTGTGAGTTACAGCCCCCATGGGGTCCCATATCAAATATCCTGCATATCAGTTATTGACTTTACAATTCATGACAGTAGCAAACTTACAGTTATGAAGTAGTAATGAATTATTTTATGATTGGGGTCACCACAACATGAGGAACTGTATTGAAGGGTCACAGATTAGGAAGGTTCAGAACATGTCTAGGAGTTTCTAATTTATCCTGCTTTACATTTATTTTTCCAGCAGGTTGTGAAGAGCATTTTTATTTGCTTTTGAGAAGAAGTCACTTATGATATCACCAGATGTGTGCCACTTCAATTGTGTCCCCATGTTACAGGCCACCTATCTCTAAATGTGAAATCCTTCATTGTCTATCTGCTAACCTACATAGTATCTGACTATCATTTGAGATGTTTCTCTGGCTCACTTCCCAACATAAATAAGAATTTCAGAACAACCAGGCTTGTAAAATCTTGAAACATTCTATATTATAATAGGACAGGCTTTTCAGTCATGATTTTCATAATACAAACAAAGATTATATATAGCTCAAGAAATTCATTTTGATGGGATTTTTTATTTGCACACACTCACACAGGTTGTGTCTAATACTCAAATGTGAGAAAATTCAGAAAATGCTGCTTTCTACTTCATACTACATTGAATTCAGAACTTTGAAATATGGAAAGTCACTCATTTGAATAGAGGTGGAAGCCCTGGTCTTGGGACATTGTGAGTCATTGTGTCATCTCTGCCCCTCACAGTTAAGGTTGGGCTGCTGGCTCCTGTTTCATTGTTGTTATGTTGTTGTTTCTGAGTTTCCCAGACCACTTTCTGTCTGTTGACACTATTGTTAGTCTTCATCTGCTGTTATGTCTTAGATAGGGGCTCCAGGAAGTTGACAATGTGCACATCCCAAGGCCTTTCCATTGAGTTTCCCCTTATCTTTGCTTCAGAACATAGCCCTTTTTGTCCCCGCTCCACAGTCATGAATAAAACGTTTCTATTCTCAAGACTTTCAACTTTTAATGTACAAGTACTCAGTTTCCCTGCTTACAATAATTTCCTTCTTTCCAAGTCTGAATTATAGATCCCAATACACAAAAACAAGATGATCCAGTGTCCCTTATGAGACACAAATCTACAACCTGTACCTTCCTAGACTACACAAATAAATCTCATCTACTGAAGGGTATCTATTACAAAACAAAATTCTGTTAATTCTTCCTGAGGTGAATAGGAAAAATTTTCAGACCTAGAAAATAAAAAGTAATAGTAATAACTATTTCACATTCTTCCTGATAAAAAGTTAGAACTTATCCTTTTTTTGGCAACTAATCTTCAGAGGAACAAAAAGAAAAAAGAGGAGAATGCTTTTAATTCAGTGCCCTGCATGCTAACTTTTTACCACCTTCTCCTGTTTTCCCTGCTGTTCCCCATATATACCCGGTCTCAGAGTCCTGTAATTTCTACTTCTTCACCCTTCCAAACTACCATTTCTACTCTTCCTAGTTCATACAAGACCTTGGCGTCATTTGAGCCATTAGAGCAATGGGTATCTTAATTACAGTCCTTCTTTATGTCATTCCTGGACACAACTCTTTCTGATATTCAATGTCTGGTCATACTTTTATTGTATTAAAATCCCCACTTTGTAAAGCCCCAAACACACTGTGATCTATTATGGTGACTAAGCTAGCAATCTGGAGACAGGGCGTTATAGGAGGTCCCGCAGCTGTAGGTGTCAGAGGAAAGATGATGAGAGAGGGCTGAAGATCAGACACCTTTAACATATATAGACATTTGTTTCAGTGAATTACTGATTATAAGTAGTTCGGGACACAGAAGATTACCGTATGTTAAGGTTTTAAAATTCTGCAACTTGGGGCTGGAGAGATGGCTCAGTACTTAAGCCCAGATTTCCTTCAACCTCCTCATTCAGACTTTGGGAGAATTTCGACATAACAACAGTATGTGGCCAAATTATTTAAGAATCATAGCCGGGCAGTGGTGGCGCACGCCTTTAATCCCAGCACTCGGGAGGCAGAGCCAGGCGGATCTCTGTGAGTTCGAGGCCAGCCTGGGCTACCAAGTGAGTTCCAGGAAAGGCGCAAAGCTACACAGAGAAACCCTGTCTCGAAAAACCAAAAAAAAAAAAAAAAAAAAAAAAAAAAAAAACAGAAAAAAAAGAAATCATTTGACTCTATGACAGTCAGTGTCTGTTTGGTGCATTATTATTTAACTGTAACTGTATTAATACTTATCTTCTCATCTCTGCTGTTTTTCTGCCAATTTGGAGAAAAGTGTCTACTGTGTTTCAATTTCTCGGCTCATGACCATATAAACATCAGCACAGTAATTTTGGAATAATTTATTTAGCTATCTTAAGGCGATTCTGAAATGGATGTGAACTTAGTAATGCTAGAGTAATCTATTGCTTTAGGCCAGAACTCAGTATATACTTCTTCTGACCCTGATCTTCGATCTTCTCAGCCACATTGATGCTGGGATTGCAGCCATGACCCCATATTTTGGCTGTTACTATACAGTATTCAGCCCTATACATGTAAGATGCATTTGGATACAGTTACTTGTATCAATGTTGCATTAATTTTATCCCACTGTATACTTTAAGCAATTGCGTTTTCTTCATTGATGGAGATAACAGATAATTTTTTCTAGTACAGCAAAATCTAGTCATATTTTCATATTTCCAAAATAATTTTTATTCATAAATATATCTATATGTAGTATAGTAGATTCCCATATGGCATATGGCTTTTTTCATGTGTTGTTGGTGTTAGGTATCTCTCTTCCACTCCATCCTCCCCTCCTCTACCTGGCCCTCCCATCCCTCTCACCACTTAAATTTCCCTTTCCATTATTTTCCTCTTTCTCGTCATAGTGACTGTGTTCTAACCCTCTTCCCCCCCCCCCTTTTTTTTTTGGTTTTTCGAGACAGGGTTTCTCTGTGTAGCTTTGCGCCTTTCCTGGATCTCACTTGGTAGTCCAGGCTGGCCTCAAACTCACAGAGATTCACCTGGCTCTGCCGCCCGAGTGCTGGGATTAAAGGCATGCGCCGCCACCACCACCCGGACCCTCTTTCCCCCTTTAAGATCTTTCTTCCCTCTCTCCACCCATGGTCATCCATGTTCAAAGTTACTCTATTTTCAACAGCTGTGACATAGAAATAGTCTTGATGCCTGTGACTGATAGATAATGAAAATGCAGTAACTACATACAAGGGAGATTCATTAAGCTGTAAATAAAAATGACATTTACAGCTAAATGGATGGAACTGGAATTGTTATACTAAGTGAGGTAGCCCAGACCCAAAAAGGTGAATGCTGTGGGATGTTCTGTATGGCAAATGTGTTGCTAATTAGTCAATAAATAAAACACTGATTGGCCATTGGCTAGGCGGGAA
The DNA here is from genome assembly GCF_949786415.1 of Peromyscus eremicus. Taxonomy (NCBI): domain Eukaryota; kingdom Metazoa; phylum Chordata; class Mammalia; order Rodentia; family Cricetidae; genus Peromyscus; species Peromyscus eremicus. The sequence goes on along the minus strand of NC_081418.1, from coordinate 9,279,533 downwards.
GTGTAGGCTGGACAAGGAGGAGAATAAAGCTGGGAAGTGGAAGGCTGAGTCAGAGAGACACTGCCAGCCGCCACGATGAGAAACAGCATGTGAAGATGCCAGTAAGCCACGAGCCAAGTGGCAAGGTATAGATTTATAGAAATGGATTAATTTAAACTGTAAGAACAGTTAGCAAGAAGCCTGCCGTGGCCATACAGTTTGTAACCAATATAAGTCTCTGTGGTTACTTGGTCGGGTCTGAGCGACTGTGGGACTGGCAGGTGACAGAGATTTGTCCTAACTGTGGGCCAGGCAGAAAAACTCTAGCTACAGGTGAACATTTCATGTTTTTAGTCATATGTGGATAAGTGTTGAAGCTTTACATTCATGGGTTTAATTTGGAGTTTATAGAATCCTGTAAATAAAAAAGATAGCACTTTAAGTAAACAATAGCAAAACCAGCTAAGTCTGACATGAAACTGTTAAGTCCTCCCTCTACGTCTGAGAAAGGTCCTCAGCATAGGCTGCCATCAGAACACTGAAGTGAAATGTGGATGCTATCAGGTTGTGTAGAGCTAATGGCAGAGATGAAAGCTCTCCTTGTAGCTGTGGGTAGCTATTGCCAGGGGAGCAAGGAAGCACCTGCCTTTTAAAGAAACAGTTGGCTACAAGTGTTGGCTACAGACTACATATTCCAATTCACATTTTCAACATTAAATAGTTAGTCATTTAATGTTCAGTGGAAATCACCAGGAAATGACTAGTTTTATTTGCATATCCTCTTGAATGGTGTAACGATTGCTTTCCATATTATTTTGTATGACTTGTTCCATGAAGACACAACCTCATGACAGCTCAAGGAACATTGAATCCTCATAGGGATAAACAGTATTTTTTTTTTTTTTTTAGCATTTCCCTGAGTCTGAATGAAGCATTGTAGATACAGAGGCTGAGTGGTTCTGTGAACCACCTGTGACTGCAAATAACCCACTTGCTGGAAAGAGGATATTCAGTCACTCAAGAAAATAAACTTACAAGTCTGAGGCTGGTAAATAGAATGAAGAACATGTTGAGAGTAACTTAAAGGGGCTTTTGTCTAGCAGAAGACACTTGGAAAGCAGGCTGGGAAATCCAGACATCCTTAAAAAGGGAGGTGGCACTAACCACCACTGGCTTTTAAAGGATTTTTCAGGAGGACAAAACTCTTTTTGAAAACACTTTATGCGCCAGTCTGAATACATTTCTGAGCTACTCTAGACAAAGATGAATTTTATTTCATTGTGGTTTTAGCTGTATTACAATGCTCATAAACTATTTTACTTTATGCCAGACATGTGGAAGTAATCAGTGTATGTAAATGATATGTGAAGGTGAGGTTCAGCTCTAGAGTAAGAAGTTGGACTGTCTATGGCTATAAATTTTAACCACATCACAAAGACCAACTTTCCTTTTAACAGTAACTTAGATGTAAAAATAATCTGTGATAAATTCGTAAAACTAGTATTGTTTTCTTAGTAAAGTCCTATAAATGTAAAATATAATGCAAGTTTGTGCTGTTATAATATTTTAAAACATACTATTCAAAGACTATTTTGTCTTTAAAGAACTGTTAGAGGTAAATAGTTGAAGTTAGGCATAATTGCATCACTCTATCTCTGAAAAGCTATTTTCACCAAAGGTTGTGCTTCTTACTGACAACAATTATTTTTTATTGAAATAAGTGAGTGTCTCCTTTCTTCCTTTAACATGATATAAACAGTTTTCCGGGTATAATGCTTTCCTGGTTCACAAGTGTCTATCTAAATATATTTAACATTTTAAAAATGAAACAGATCTTCTTGAAGAGGAAATAGACACAATATAAGAAGAAATGTTCCCTTTCCATAAGATCATAACCATGATTTTAGTCTCAATATGATGGTGGTGTGCCTCTTCTAAATACTTTTAATCGGGTGCTGTGCGTAAGGCTGGATATCACAATAACACAAATACAAAGCGGCATTACACACACACACACACACACACACACACACACACACACACACGCATACACACACGACAAGGAGGTGCTATAGTAAAGAGAAAAAAACAGTAAAGTTGTGGCAAACATTTACAGATCATCTTACCCTCTTTGTTTTTTCTTCTTCCTGTTTTTGGTTATTTAGTTTTTGTTGTTGTTATTTGTTTGTTTGTTTTGTTTCATTTTTGTTTGTTTCCAATTCTGGGCATTTTGCCTGCTAGATAAGTACTTTACCCACTAAGCTATGTCCCCAGATTTCTTGCCATCTTTTACATAAAGGCAGGTTACAGAATCATTCTTTGTTATTGTGAATTCATGTCCATTTTGCACTAGATTTGCTTATTAGAAAAAAATGACAATTGCACTCATTCTAATACTTACCAAAGGAAATCAAGAAGTGAAGTAGTATTCACAAGAAGAGGAAGAATTTCCAGTGTATATATATGATCTATCTATCTATCTATCCATTTATATATATAGTTTTTAAAATTAGAATTAATTTCAAGGTCTCCAAGACAAATTACAGTCATGATTTGGAGCTTATTTCCTATAGTGATGAAAAAAGTGAGATGAGAAAATGATCAGGAAAAATGTTGTCAAAGAGAAGAGTAATGGCTAAACATTCTGCATGGAAATTATGGCAGGAGAGACAGTAACACTCAGCTGGGGTGTGTGTGTGTGTGTGTGTGTGTGTGTGTATGTGCACATCCAGTCTTTGTTGCTGATGTTTTCATGGGAGTTCTGATTTACCTCATATTCTCTTTGTATTTTTTTTGTACTCTTGCTTCTTATTAATCTCTTTTGGATTCAGGAAGTTTTTTTTTTTAAGATTTAATCTATTTCAAAGAAATGAATATTTACTGTACGTTACTCATGGTAATGATTACCGGGCCAAGAAAAACACATGGGATTCATGTCTGATCTCAAGAATTTTGCAACATGGTGCTGAAGAAAACATACCACACAATAGTAAAGCAAATTGGCCTGCCACTCAGATACAAAGAACATGTGATTAAGTTCAGAGGTGACAATAAGTTCTCAATTATGCTATGGTGTGCAATTGAGCATGAGGAAAACAGGTTTTACAGGGAGGGAAAATGAACATGAGTGCAAGGCTATCTATTTTGCAAGGTTGGATGAAGGGCTTTCTAGTAGCAGCATACTGTGTGAAGTCATGAGGCAATGAACATCTACATAGTGCCTGACAAGCAGAAAAGAAACGATTTTACCTAACATAAAGAGGAGTACACGCCAGAAGACAGTGAGGTCTATCAGGAACCCTGCGTGTGAATCCTTACAATCTTTGATCATTTCTAGAAAAGGGCCTAGGACTGTGTGTGGTGCTGGGCAGTAGTGAGCTTGCACATGTATGTAAGGCCTCTGCTCTGCCTGACCTAGCATACTTTCCATGAAAAAGGCAGCCCAGTGTGGTGGGAAGCTGTGGAGAGTGGTGTGTCTCAGTCAGGCACTATGAGAATTCAGAATACTTAGTTATCACAGAAGGAAGAAAGGTCAACAGTGTTCACGTGAGAAGAGTGTTTACGAAGGACAACGCAGACCCTTTGGTAGCTGTGGAAGGCAAAGACAGAGTGAAGAACATTCCAGGTAACGGAAGTAGCACAAGCGAGAAGGACAGAAAGCGGCAAGGACATCTAGTATTTTCCTTTCTTTAGACACACTGGGCCAGATTGGTTCAGATGCTGACTGGTATGTTTCCTTTGGACAAGTACGTTTTCTTCTCTGAGCCCCACATGCGTGGCACAAAAGAAATGCTCGCTTTTCCCTATTTTTACATTTAGTTTCAACTGAAAATAACTAAATATGCCATAAAAGTTGTTATAAAAATTATTTTTAACCAAACTATTTTAGATACAAAACAGGAAGTCCAGAAGACCATCTCATTGAAATCAGTAGCACACTGATTGTAGAGCACGGTTGGTAAGGAGGATGCTGTTAGTAGCTACAAAGAGTTAAACTCACATGTGAATATTATTTGTAAGATGCAGATAATAATAGGCTATTGGTTGCTCAGTGAAATGTTAAACATACATAGAAAGTATAAGGATGCTTTAAATACAGGCCAATGTGATAAAAGTGCAGTTTACCTAATAAACACGATGGAAAGACAAGCAAGGCATTATTCCCACCTGGTAAATTAAGAACTGAGGATGGAGTGATAAGCGTGTAGGTCAAGTCCTCAGAGTGGTGTGAGCAATGTGGTAAATACATAAACTGTACTGGGAGGGGGAAAGATAAGCATTTTACAGGTACGCCTCACATAGTGTTAATTCTTGACTCCATTTTATAAAGGACATTTGATTGGTAGATAACAATAATAAACGAATGGTATTTATTCTTTGAAAGAGGAACATAATGGATAGTTCATAGAATAAAATATGTGTTATTAAATTTTTAATTTTCAATACCACCAGGTTTTAGCCTATCCCATAATTTCTTTAAAATTAATTTGTAATTAAGATTATGTGTAAGACTATTTGGTTTCTTGTAGTCTTGAGAAGGAGAGGGCTTTATGTCATGCAGTATAGTATGAGGATGCTGAAGCTAAGAGACTAAGACAATCACTTTGTAAAAATTTACTTGGAAAAAAATAATGCACGGCCTGTTGAAGGACTCCAAACCCAAAGACTCTACGTCAACATTGATTTATTATATTGTCTTCTGATATATGCTTAATCAAAATATCCATGAAGCTGACTGGTTCACTCTATCCTGATGCCACAATTCTAAAGACAGTCACCTGGATTCCCATGGATTCCTTCAGCCACGTGGGGTCACATTACTCACATCCAAGTGTGAGCTGTATTTGAATGCGCATCCTTGAATCACACCCTTTTAGCGCTTGAAGAAACCTCTTATTTGAGTCCTACTAATAAATAGAATAAAATTCTAAAGGCATTATTAAGAAACTTGATAGCTCCACTGAAATGACCATATTTTAAGGCTCAAGGCTAGGAATTATTATGAAACAATGAAAGAAAGCTTAGTTGGTAACATTTTTCAAATTTCCGCTCTAGTTCCTTCACGACTAAAACTGGATGTTGCACACACCAAACATAGCACGTTACCAGCATAAATGATTCCAAGGTGGATTCTCGAAATCACTTACTTTCACCAAAATCACTGCTTTCAACTCACAAACTAACATGCTCTGAGTGGCTAGGAAATGTAAGTGAAGTGAGTATGTGAGGAATTGCTTGTTGGATGGACACTTCTGCAGTGTGTGTAGAAAATACTTTAACTCTTTACACACAACTCAAACTTTGAATTTTATGCTGTTCATTTACCCCCCCAAAATACTCAGTTTTTTGACTATCATGTCTGGGACTTTTGAAGCTATTTTTACACCACCATCCTAGACTCTAACAGGCTATATCTGGCAACCAGTGGTTTCCATGCCATCTTTCACTAATAAACATGCTTATATATCTTAGATGATAATACATGACTTTTTCCTTTTGATAGGTATACATCAAACTCATCGTATGTTTCCCATTAAATGTAGGAAGAGAGAACTATCATGGGAGAAATGCCAATGGAAAACATATTTATGCCCCTCTGATCTTTACTCCAGTATGGATAATCTTTTTCTGACTTGGCTGTTCATTTTATTTAAATTTCTTGTTATTCACACTAATTGGGTCTTTATTTAAATTGCATCAGTAATTTACCATATACCACAGGATAACTTCTTAATGTGCATTTTGTACCAAGATTTGTATCAACTGAAATATAAGAACTGTGCCCTAAATTATTTATAAAATCCAGGAAACAAGATACTCGGCGTATTTTGTAAAAGGGAAAATGAGGCAGGAAGAATACTTGTAGAGAAGACCATTGAAAATCACTTGTTTCAGCTTTCGTGTGTTGACCATGTCCTCTGTTAAATGAAGGGTTGGGGTGTCAGGAGCGCTGTGAGAGGGATGCTTGTTGGTGTTGATGAATCACTGTGCCCATAAATAAAAACTGCCATAAAACTTCAGAGCATTCTTCACTGGGCCGGCAAGGTTCACATAGAGTTTGCTTTTTATGCCTACTTCCAGACATTTAGAGGCTGCCTTCAGGCTTCTAATAGTACATGTCCACCTGATCCAGTGTTCATTAGGTTTCTTTATTAAAATTAGTGGGTATAACAGTTTAGAGGCTAGGAACAATTGCTATAAACTTCTACCCAAAATGTCAGCTAGCATTGAGATAAACCAAATCCTTCATCTGTTTGACTCATCACAACCTTTAAGACACACATATGGGCCTGAAATGGAATTAGACCTGTTCAAAAGGAAATGTCAGTTTGAATCCTCAAATCAGAGTTCCAAGTTCCAAAGACTGCTGATTGCTAAACTTGCCTGTGCACGCCCTGTGAATGTGTATTTCCCAAACACAAAAGAGAGCTGACTCAGGCTGTTCACTCAATAGGGCAGTATAGTGTGGTATTAGCTGGACGTTTGGCCTGTGCTCTGTTACTCGGTATGGCTGACGTTCCCTACTGCTGATGCATACTGTGGTTTGTAGTAATGCCCTGCAACAATGGCAGCTAAAATCATAGCTCCTGTGTTTCCACTGCTATAAACGATAGTATGATATGAAAAATATCAGCAATGTTCACTTTTACAGTAAGAAACACTGTTTAGATTTCCCTGTGAATTAATCTAATGGACATCGCACACCTGTGTTTTGGCAATTGTTTCCATGCTCTTACAGAGGCAGAAATAAGGGTCTACATTGGGAAGTGGAGTTGGGGAAAAGCTAGAACTCCCCTGTCTGTTGAACTCCATACTCCAAACTTTAAGTCAGTGCTCCGTTTATAAATGAATCCAGTGCCGGGTGGTAGTGGCGCATGCCTTTAATCCCAGAACTCATGAGGCAGAGGCAGGTGGATCTCTGTGAGTTCAAGACCAGCATGGTCTACAGAGTGGGTTCCAGGACAGGCTTCAAAGCTACACAGAGAAACCTTGTGTAGCTGGAGAATTTCTCCCGCCAAGTCCTGCCAGTCCTGGAGCCCACTTATAAAATAAACACACAGACGCTTATATTATTTACAAACTGTGCCGTGGCAGGCTTCTTGCTAACTGTTCTTATATCTTAAATTAACCCACTTCTATAAATCTATACCATGCCACATGGCTCGTGGCTTACCAGCATCTTTACGTGTTGCTTGTCATGGCAGAGGCTGGCAGTGTCTTCCTCTGTCTTCCTGTTCCCTAAATTCTCCTCTCTCTTAGTCCCGCCTATTTTTCCTGTCTGGCCACTGGCCAATCAGTGTTTTATTTATACAGAGCAATATCCACAGCAACCTTGTCTCAAAAAACCAATAAATAAATAAATAAGGTAAGAAATAAAGATTGATTCCAGGACATGCTCCAAAGATACACAGAGAAACCCTGTCTTGAAAAGCCAATAAAAAAGAAAAAAAGAAAGAAAGAAAGAAAGAAAGAAAGAAAGAAAGAAAGAAAGAAAGAAAGAAAGAAGGAAGGAAAAAAGAAAGAAAGAAAGATTCCAGATAATCACACAATTGTTCAAAGGTTGCAACTCTGTGGTTAGGCACAGTCATTAAAGTAGAAACATGACCTTTAAAAAGTATAACAGAGTCTTGAAGTCTTAAATATGAAGTTGGAGATTCTTAAAATTATAGGGGATATTATATTTCAAAGAAGTTATCTAAAGATTGTTTTACCTCCCCACATTAAATTTCACATTGCTAACTAAATATTATAAAAATGAAAACTTCTGTGGAATATAGAATACAGAATAGGGAAGATGGGTTACTGGCTAGAAGTACTGACTGCTCTTCCGCAGGACATTGGCTTGATTCCAAAACACCACATAGCAGCTAACAATTGTCTGTAACTCCAGTCCCAGAGGATAGGACACCTTCTAGTATCCACATGCATTACATGCATGTGGTGCACAGACATACATGCAGACAAAACACACATACACAAAAAAAATAAAATTAAAAACAGAATAGGAACTACATTAAAATATATTTAAATGATTATATAAAAATACCAATTCTAGAAAATTTTTCATTATTTCTATTTAGAAAAAGGATTCTTATGAAAATTATTTTAAAGTGATTTATAATATTTTTAAAGAAATATATAGTGAATTGCATGCTATTATTTATTTAAATTTATGAGAACAAAAGATACTATACACTGTAATTATCACAAAGACAAATAGTTCTAGCCTTTTTTGATGCTTATTTTGTTTCTACATATACATCTTATTGTAGATCTCAAGAGGTTTTATGAAAAACAGAGTAGAAAGACATTATCATGGCTGGTTAAAATCCATTTTCCAGTCAAGTAACTGAGGACATGTGAGTTTCTTCTCAGTATCTTGGACCAAGTTCATGGACCTGCTTCAATGCTGGCCCTATATTTCTTTTGAGTTTAGTTCTTTTGCTTGAAATTCAACATATGTTTAGTATTGACGAGATGAGCAATTGTAGCATATAATTATAAATCTCAAGTCACTCGCACTGACGTTAATGAGCCTACAATATTAGCAGACTGCATCTGATCACAGAATTTCAGACTTCAGGACTTGTTTCGCTTTCTGAATTTTAAATCTACAATTCTTTGTGGCTTAGGATTCTCTTTCTGGATTGGATGGGCCAGTCTCAGTTCTTGTGGGCTTGGGTTCTTTGCCCGCCCCCCCCAGACTCTCTTCTGGTCCTTTCCTCTTCAGACCAGGTCACTGAATTGTTACTTTTCTCATGACTATGACAAGATACCTAACAAAAGCAGCTTACGGAAGGAAGGTTTGGTGTAGGCTCATGGTGTGATAGGAAAGGCACAGCAGTAGAGATGTGAGGGGCCACTATAGCAGTAGAGATGTGAGGTGCCAGGCCACAGTGTGCAATCAAGAAGCAGAGCAGGGTGAGTGCTTGGGCTTGGCTGGCCTTTTCTTCCTTTTTTTCTGTTTATCCAAATTTGGTTTCTGGTGCAAGGTATGGTGATGCTCACATTCATGGTTGTCTTTGCTTCTCAATCCAACATCTCTGGAATGAGCCTTGCACACCTTCCCAGAGCTGGGTCTTTGGGGGTGTTGTAAGTCCAGTCACATTGACCTGAAATTAAATCATCCCAAACCAATCATCTACTGAGCCTGGCAGAGCACTCAGGTCTACTGTTTGTCGTTTGTTTTGTCTTATACTGGGATACATAGTTTTACATCTTTCTTACCAATAAAGCAGCAGACACTCTTGTTTTCAGTACTGGGAATTAAAGTTGTGCCTCACATGTGCTAGACAAGCTTATTCTATTCCTAGCCACCAAACAGCAATATTGCAAGAACTTTTAAAAATAATTTATAGTAGTCTATATAATCTCTTACCTCTCCCATTTCTGATGATTAGGAATTATACTTCAGTAAATGACATGACAAAAGTACACCAACCAGATAGAAACTCAAAGTACACCCAACAAAAGAAGAGTAAGCATCCCCCATGTCAGCCTAGCAATTGCTTCTCACAGCACATCTCCTCCTAATGTGTGGCTCTGAAGTACTAGGAGAATTTAAAAAGTTATTGCTGCCCTTATGCATAGAGTCAAAACATAATTCATAATTTAGTCATGAGATGATTAACATTTTCCCAAGATTCTTCCAATACATACGCCAGAAAACAAAAATAATCTCAAGTTGAGACTTGCTCTTCTCCGGGTAAAGGAATTCATGTTTCTTTTGATATTTGCCAAAACAAAAACACAACAATAGGGGTTAAGTCAGAGTTGCCAGTTCCAGTCTATGAAATAATTACAGGTGGCTGGATGTTTTTCACAACTTGAAAGCTGAGAAGTTTTACTCATCTGAATGATTAAAAGCAAAATGAAAAGAATCTTATTTTGTAAAATAATCATCACATTCAATTTCACCTTCAGTTGCATACATATAATTGTAAAGTTTTTGATAAAAGGTTCACAGAAATATGCTATTTTACACACACACACACACACACACACACACACACACACACACACACACACTTTTAGGGTTATCTCAGCTTGCAATGCCAAAATGTCTTTTGAAAGTTGACAGATGCCAAAGTGAGAGATGCTAGGACATGACTGAACTGTTCATTTCTCTGTTTCATAAATAAAAGTTCAATGTGGATTCAATGACTAAGAATCTAAAGTTTATGTAAAAAAATGAATGCTAATTAAATCACAAAGCATAAACAAATTGGGATTTACAAGTTTAAGAGTGGGTGTAGACATGAAAAGGCACAGAGGACTCTTAGTTTGGGTCAGTTCATATCTATAATTAAATTGAATTTTTTAGTGTTATTCTAGATTAAGAGCTTCATGATAGTTTGAAAAGTAAGATTTTTACCTAGTAGTTTTGTTTACTTAAAGATAAAACTACGTTTTGTCAGCAAGAAGTCTTGATTTGCATATTTTCAGGAAGCGTGTGTGTGTGTGTGTGTGTGTGTGTGTGTGTGTGTGTGTGTGTGTATGTGTGTATAAAACTCTACCTACATCTAAATATTTTAAACCCCTAGGTTCTGGGTATTATGCTATCTAGGTGTTCTAGCAGCACTTGGGATATGGAAGCAGCTAGATTCAGCAGTTCAAAGCCAACCTTTTGTAGATAGAAAATTTGGAGACAGCTGGTGCTACATGAGCTCATATATCAATCAGTCAATAAGTGAAAAAAAGTAAACAAATCCCTCGCAGTTGAATACTAAAATTGTGAATGGGACTGTATGAAATCCTCTCCATCCCTAAACCAAATAAAAACTATAATGTGTCATTTGTTTGAACCAACTGCAGGAAACAAATATTTGTTTCCACGTGATATCACATTTGAACACTGCTTCGTCATCACTGGAACCCAATTCTACATTCATTTCTGCTGAAAACATTCTGGTGCTTCAGCAGCAAGCAGTGTGTTGATTCTGTGCTCCAAATTAAATAGCTATTCAGGCACTTGGGGCTCCATTCTTTATAATTCAGTGTGATAGTGTATCCCATCGCCAGCAGCTCAATTTCATTCTTTCACCATCTGTTCTTTCTTTCTTTTCTCTCTGCCAAAAATCGATAGAACTCAATGAGCAAAACTGAGCTGTTCCATAACCCAACCATATTGAGAAGATTATGTTCACAATACATTGACCTAGTTCTCACACTGGTCCAGTTTAATTAGGTAAGCTCTCTGTTTTATAAAGATGCACATTTACCAAACTGTAAACATTAAAAGAGTGTCATAAAAGAAGCCAAAATGTTATTGTTTCAACAGTCAAGATTTTAAGATGGCAACACTTGGCAGACAGAAAACCACACACTGTCTGCTTCCAGCTTGGAAATCCCTGTATGGAGCAGTAGCTTTTCATGAAGATCAGTGGTACACATTTGATGAGATCCAGTAATGAAAGATGGAAATGCATGGAAACTCTAAAACAGGTCTCAGATACTTTAATATATGGATAAATAGTTATATGAAAACAAGCTATGGGAATTATGGAAAATACTCTAAAATATTCCATTTGAGAACACAATATAATCTTTATACATATATCAAATGTAATTTGTGTGGTCATTACCAATACCAATTCAGAAAATAGCAAAAAAAAAAAAATGAACAGTGACCTCTTCTGAATGATTCCAAAGGTCACAGGCTTTTCCATATGCAGCCTCATTACCACAAAGAGCATTGTGTGAAGAATCACCACCGAGAATGCTGAATTTCTGCTCTGATGTCATTGGCATGTAGAATTATGCCTTGCGAATAAATCCCATTCCGTACCTCCATGTCTCACAAAAATTACTTTGCTTTTTAAATGAAATGTTGAGGACTCTGTAAGTAGAAAGATAGATGAATGTAGGACAATGTATGAGTAAAAATGTCTTCTCATTACAAAAGACTAAATTGCTGTAACTGTTCACCTTCTATAAGTCATATCAAGTCTGTGCCAACAGGGCTGTTTTCTTCTGAAGTCTCCATCATCTCTGTAGCCTGAACACTGGAATTGCACTGTGCTTGCTGACACTTATATTTGTCGTTTTCTTCCTTTTCATTATTCTTTTAACTTTTGGTTTTCTTGTTGGAATTTTCACTTCTTTAGGGCACTTCAGTACAAAGTAGATGGAAAGGCAGCTGTAGATCTTTGCTTAGTATGAATCTAGATATTGAGAAGATCAATCAGTCCTGAAAAGAATTGTTACCAGATGTTGTCATTTGCAACAAAGAGCAGCATATTTTTAAATTGAACTCATGTTTATTATGGTAAAAAAAAAAATGTAGTGCTATCACACTTCCTAATTGCATTGTTCAAGCTTACTTCCCAAGAAGCTGTCTTTGTTTTCTGATTAATATTGTATAGCTTAACCAGTGAGTTACTAACATCTCTGTCTGTCCCTGTCTCTGTCTCTGTCTGTCCCTGCCTCCTCTGTTTCTCTCTGTCTCTGTCTCTCTGTCTCTCTGTCTCTCTGTCTCTCTCTCTCTCTCTCTCTGTCTCACACACACACACACACACACACACACACACACACACAAACACACACACGCACACTCAGAGTTTCATTTCTTTGTTTTGCTCTGTTATTGTGCAGGAGCCAGAGTGTGGTGGTCTGAATAAGAATAATCCCCATCAGCTTATGTTTGCATACGTCATCCCCAGTTGGTGGAACTGTGAGGGAAAATTTAGGAAGTGAGCCTTCTTGGAGATGTGTCACTAGGCTTCAAAATTCCCCACCGTTTCCAGTTAGCCCTCTCTGCCTTCTACTTGTGGATCAACATACAGACTCTCAGACACTCTTCCAGCACCATGCTGGCCTGCCTGCTTCCAAGTTATCTGAGCCATGATAGTCATGGACAATGCCACTAAGTTCTAAACTCAGTGCTTTCTCTTTGAAAGGTGTTTTGGTAAGAGTGTTGTGTATAGCAATAGCCAAGTAACCAAGAGAGAGAGTTTTGCTATGTATCATGACTAGACTAGTAATAGCAACCTAGTCTGAGATGACCTTGGACTTATAGTAATCTCTCTTGCTTTATCACTGCAGTATTGAAATTGTAGATATGAACAACTAGACCTGGTTGATATTGTTACTGGGGAAATCAGAATTTGATATTCTCCTTTAGTTTCTTAGTCTTATTAGTAAAATGATTTTAAAGTGGGTTCAGAAATAACCCAAGAAGTGCAGGAATTTTAATTTCAAAGAATTTGAGAAGAAAATCAACAGAGTGATCAGGCTGTGTATCTTAGAGGTCACAAGGGAGGAGGGAGATGGCAGGAGAGATGAAGCCTTTTGAGTTAGGTTCCAATAAAGTGGACGTATTCAGTGAAAGAACTCAGCAGGGAGACACATGGCAGTCAGGAATGTGGTGGGAAGTTTCAGAGAAGCGGTCCTGAGCTTTTAGCTGAAATCTTTTTTTTCTTTTTTTGAGACAGGGTTTCTCTGTGTAGCTTTGCGCCTTTCCTGGAACTCACTTAGTAGCCCAGGCTGGCCTCGAACTCACAGAGATCTGCCTGGCTCTGCCTCCCAAGTGCTGGGATTAAAGGCATGCACCACCACCACCTGGCTTTTAGGCTGAAATCTTAAATGATGGGAGGAAAAGGAAAATTTATACCTTTTGGGGTTCAAACTCAAAAAAAGTAGGCAAGCTTAGCCTGTTTGGTGGAAACTGTAAGCAGTTGTACTGGGGAGGGACTCTGAGGAAGTACAAATACATGCTCTCATTAGGGGTAATTATTCTTCCCAATGTCTTAGCAGGTCTTCATGTGAATCAGTTTTCCTGCGGGATAGTCTCTGGTCCAGATGACTGGCAGATTCTGCTGGATTAACTCCTAAGGGGAGAAATAATAGACTATGACGGTCTGATCTTTGGAGCAGATCCAGATGTCATGTCTCTTCCCAGGGCCAGAGGGAGAACTCAGACTTCATCCTTTTGGGTTTTTCGTTGTTGTTGTTATTTGTTTGTTTGTTTGTTTTATGTGTCTTTTACAACATGTATTGTGATCCCATTTATTTCCCAGTCCCTTCAAATCCACCCTCCTCCCCTGCATACCCCCAAATAAAGCAAAATTTAAGAGAAAAAAAAGGAAAAAAATAAGATAAAATAAAAAGAGCAAAACCAAAAATTCTCATGGAAGCTGCAGTGTGGCACCATGAGTCATTCCATGAACCCCCCACCTTTAGACCAGAAAGCAGTAGCTTTACCTTAATGTACCTCGATACAGCCCTGATAGATCTACCTTTGCTTCCAGTATTTTAGCTACTAAGGAGGAGAAGTCCTAATGCTTTCCTTTCTGTATTACCAGGGTACACAAACCTTGGGGTTGGGGGGGCGAGGGCAGGGCAGGGACCAGATTAGAACTGTCCACTCTTGGTGTCCCTGCTGGAAAACTGGCTGAGATTTCCATGACCTGGTCTCATTCCTTTCCTCCTTTGACAAGGTAGACATAACTGTCATTAGGGAATTGGGTTGAAGGTTTATCTTTCCATTTGCTGCTAAGTGGGACCATGAGATACGAAAGTTGGAGTAGCCCAACGGAGTATTAAGGACCCTCAACAAATGTATTGGTAGTTGTATTTTCATAATGTCCAAGTTGGAGTGAAATTAGAGTCTTTGAGCAGAGCAAATGATTCCATCTTGCTGGGAACAAACTTTCTGATTGGATTTGAGGTATTGCTCAAACAAACAAACAAAAAAAACAAACAAACAAAAGAAAATTCATGGAATTGGAAGAATTAATATTATGAAAATAGCACATTTACCAAAAGCAATTGATAGATTAATTGCCATACCAATCAAAATCCCTATCTCTTTCTTCATTAAAAAAAAAAGTCTTAAAAGTCCCAAAGAAGCCAAAAGGATTCACAAGGCAACCCTGAGCTTAAGAAATGCTGCTGGGAAGGATGGCCATAGGAGAGCTCAAGCTTTAGTAGAGAGCCATAGGAGTAAAAATAGCACAGTTCGGAATTGTTTTCAGGGTTTTTGTTTGTTTGTTTGTTTGTTTTGACAATTTCATACTTGCATTTAATATGCTTTGGTCATTTTATCTCCCTTAAAATTTCCCTTCCCTCTCATTTATTTCCATGTTGACTGTCTTCTAAACTTCCCACTTTTATTGCCCCGTGTTTTGTTTGATTTTCTTTTCTTTTTTTATCTTCTGAGTTTAATTGGGGTCATTTGTGTGAGCCTGGCTGGAGGGAGGGTTACTCTAGCAGGGGAAAATTACCCTGCTCTAGCAGCTATAAAGTGCAACGACTACTCCCGGAGGCTGTGGGGCTTCGTGAGTTCCTTCCCCATTTGAGACTGCTGGTTGGTGGACTCAGTCCTATGCCCTATGCCGGAAACTGCAGCTGCTGTGAATTCATGACAGCCAAGGTTTATCTTGTCTAGAACACAGTTTTCCATATCAGTCCTTTCCATCTTCTGGCTGGTTATGAGCTGGCATTTTACAGACCCCTCCCTGTCTTTTGGTTCTTACATCTTTCTTCTTCCTCAGTGTGCCCTGAACCTTAAAGGGGATGATACAGATGTCTCCTTTAGGTCTGAGCTTGTAACGCTCACTTACGCTAAGCAGTCTGGCCAGTCAGGAATCTGTGCGTGCAGTAGCCTCTGCTCACTGTAAAATGAAGCTTCACTGATGAAGGCTGAGAGGAATACTCGTCTGTGGACATAGCATATATATTAAGAAAGCAGTCTGATGGGCAAAACGTACCCATTCAGTGAAACAACAAAAGTTGGTTCTCCACCTAGGGCCAATGACTTTCCCAGCCAAAGCCTTTGTGCAGATTTATAGGACCAGGAATGAATCTCTCCCATGCAGCAGGCATCACATCATGACACAAAATAGCTGGACCCTTGTACCAGTCATGGCGCTATTGCGGTAGAGGGCTCATCTTATTTGCTAGACCATTGTTATTGCTTGCAGGGTTCACAGCAAAGTGAGACTATTAATGCCCATCCCCACCTGACCAGCAGTCTACACAGCGCCCTTAGTGCTCATAAAGCTAGCTAGGAGGGAGGAGACTTCCATTTCAGGGCCAGCTTGCTTTCTTCATATCCTAAGACCAAAGTGTGAGGTATCTTCAACAACGGGGTCTTACCTCTGGGCAACTAAGAGAAGTGAAAATAGGTTATATCATTTAGTGGACTTAGAGACCTCTCTCAGGGCTCATAGGTGGTATCTCACTGTTGGCACTGGGATTTTCATTTAATAATGTATGGCTTCTGGCATAAGGATGATCCACTCATTCAGTTTTCCTCTATTCACACTCTTTTCTTTTAGTTGCATGTTTTAAATTAGCTTACAAAATAGTAGATTTGCATATGGCTTTTTCATACATCTTTCATTTAGATTAACCCTCCCATGAGCACTTCCTCACACTGTTGCTCTCTCAGTATTTCCCTTCTCCTTTTTCATGTAGCTAACATGAAAGCTCTTATGTTTTCTCTGCCTTTATCTTTTTCCTCTACTTCCATGGCTTCTATAAACACTCACTCCTAATTAAACACATGTATCTGAAAATTCAGAGATGGTATACTTAGATGAGAGAACAATAGACATTTGTCTTTTTCAGCCTGGGTTACCTCACTATTATAATATTTTCCAGTCTGATAAAATTTCCTGAAATTTCCCCATTTCCTCTTTCTTTACTCCTGAGTGAAATTCTGTCATGCAGATGTACTGCATTTTCCGTATCTATTCATGAAATGATGGGCAGCTAGGCTTATTGAATTTTCTAGCTAGTGTGAATAGAATAGAAATTAACATGAATGTACAGATATCTGTATGATAGGATATAGAGTTGTGTGTGTATAAACTCTGGAGTGCTATATCTGGTTGATATTGCAGATTTACTTGTGGTTTTGTTTGATTGCTTTTGAGAGTCCCCCATTTCCATAGTACCTGCCACAAGTCAACGTTCTGGGCTCCAGTGAAGACTTCCCTGTCCCCAAATCCTTACCACCATTAACTGACAGTTGCCTTCTTGATAATCGCCAGTTTTGTTTAGTGAAATGCAATCTTAAAATAGTTTTTTTTTTTTCCTGGTGGCTAAGATTGTTGAACACTTTCAAAACTATTTATGCGCCATTTTTTTTCTTTTGAATCTCTCCCTTCTGTTGCTTGGCACACTCTTTACATTTTTTGTTTGTTGCTTTTTTGTATTTGTTGATTTATTGAGTTTGTAAAATCTAGATATTATTCCTTTTTCAGATATATAGACAGCAAAGAATGTCCTATAGATTTCTGTTAAATCCATTTCATATATGATGTCATGTAATCTAGACACTTGTCCATTTACTTTCGCTGGGAAGACTTACCAAGTGAGTCACTGCAGTCTCCCTCTGCCACTGTGCTAGGGTTTAGCTACGTCTTTCTGTATAGTTGTGTATATTTATAAAAAAGTTAGTACTCGTGTGTTTAGTGTCTATATGTTTAGAATGCCTTTTTGTTGAATTGATACATTAATCAGAATCATGTGAAACTCTTTACCTCATTTGTTTGAAGGCTATTAGGTGGCTGGCAGTCTATGACCTCATCAGGGATCCGTATAGGCAGGTAGATTGAGCAGGATCAATTTCCAGATCCAATTAGCTGTGTCTACTTGATAGACTATTAAAAAGTACAAAAATAATACATAACATTAACAAAGAATAAATTATATTACCCTGAAAATTATTCATGATTGTCAAGTGACACAAGCATACAGTCAAAGCTTAAAGAAACTTGATTGAATAAAGTTACATACCAGACATGAGTAGGGAATAAGCTTAAAGAACTAGTTTATAATGAAGATCTTAATAATTCAAACTAAAATAGTAACCCAAATGAACGATATCTATATTGATATCTATCTATCTATCTATATACATATATACACATACATACATATCTCCTGGACTAGAATTCATTATTGTTACGTATCCTAAATGGTTCATCAAATGCTTAAATATGCCTTTATATTAGTCACCTAATATATTTATGAAATTATCTAAATTTATTAAAATTCAATTAATAATCCATAATTTTATATTCATTTCCTATTAACTTTTTGGTTAAGAACAATGCGGGTTTCTTGTATGAAATGTCCATTTATTTCTTGTAGTTCAGCTTATGGAAATAATCTTTTTTGCTTTTCTGGGACTTTTGTTTAGATTTAAAATATTAATGTTATATTTATGCATTAAAAATGACATTATAGAAGCCTGGCTGTTTAATAAAAAAGACCTTTCTGTACCTATGTTTATCCTTTGGCAAAATGCAAATATCAATCTATCAGAGACTCAAATTGTAGAATAGGGCTTTCTAGTCTATATTTGGGCTGAAAACAGAAGAAAAAGTCTGTAAATATGTCAAAAACTGAGGAAAAAGAGACAGGTTGTACCTACTGGCTTAGTTTGATTCTTGTAAAGAACCTTACAAATGGAAGTTATACAAACCCAGGTGAACTGTCATTTTGTATTGATATCTTTGTTACTTTCCATTGTCCTTTTATGGAAGAATGTTTTCTAATTAAGTTAACACTTAAACATGAATTATCTCCACCTTAAACTGATGGCACTTCTACATATTTTAGGTAAAGTATAATCTATGGGAGCAGATGAGGCCAAAGCCAACAGCTAAGCCGTGTTACTGATTCAGTGCATTACAACAGTCTTTGTTGGTTGTCCTAAGACACATTTATTTCATTCATGCATTATCAGAATCAACCACTAAAATGCATTTCAAAGTTAAACTATTTCAATGAAGTCTCAATATTATGGTCCTTGTTCACCTTTCATTTGTATTTGAATATGGAAATCAGAGTAGCTTTCACTGTATCCTTTTGGAATGTCATTAAGTTTGATTTAGAAACTTAGGTTAGGGCACAAAGAGTTTTCTGTTTATCCACATGACCTAGAAAAATCCTCATTATATAATTATCTGTCTGTTTTATTAACAGCACTTACAAATTCTTAAGTTCTGGATTCCACCTGTTGCTTTCTGTTTGCCACAGTTTTACTCTCCGGGGTTATTCTTTCAACTGTCTTTCTGTATGTCTGCTCCTTTTCCAACCTCAACTCTGTGTGTTAAAGGTGATCAAAGACTCTCAAAGTCAATTTACAGTTTGGAGTCCATACAAAGTGTTGCTATAGAAAAGTATTTGTGTTTGTGCCACATCAAAGGCAAGTAGAATGTAGACTTGGCTCAGCCCCTGATCTCATTCATTATACTTTCTTTCGTGACATGAAGCATGGCAGTGAACTACCACTCTTATTGTTCAGAGAGAAGCTATGGGTGTCCTATGCACGCAAAGTATTAATGACTCAGTCAATTAACTGCTACACGAACACATCAACCGCAAGTCCCATAGGCAGCTTGGGAGCCATAAGTGAATGTTTGAGAGTTCACTCCTGATAGAGATACTCCTCTCTCTCTCCATCCATATCAATGATTTCTCTTCACTTTCTGGGTAAATTATATACTGCATACTATAAGAGACGCATCAATTTTTCAGATCTACCTGTTCATTGTAAATGGCTCAGCCCTGTCACAGATAGCTATGGCTGTGAAATTCAGTGAATCAGAATTGTTTTGCAGAAGTATTTATTCAATAACTACTATGCAACAAGCATTGCCCTTGGCATTGAGAGCACAGTGTCTAAGCAGCTGAGCTTTCTCATTCTTCCGGTTCACCCTGCACATTCCATCTCGCCATTTATCTTCATGCCTGCTGTAAATATAGCCTCAATAAGTGTGAAGGATCTTACTGGACGGTGTCATGAGATCACCTACAATGCCAAGGGTAAACTCAAGTAATTATTTCCCACACTAGAACAGCAAGATGGTCTCTCATTTTAAATTCACAACAAATCTTTGTTGCTGTTGTTTTGTTTACTTACTCATATCAGGCCTGATATGGGTACATATCTACATAATCTAATAGTTTGATTTAACTATTTCTATATTGTACACTGGTATTTTGGTTTCTCTCTGAAAACAATGTACCATATCATCTTTTGAAGAGAGACAAGAAAGATACTTACAAATGCTGTGCTGTGTTCTTGCACTAACATAATATAAAAGGGAAGCACTAGCTCACACTATACATTAATATTTTTCTTGGTGATCAATCTATAGGAACATGTGTTAAAAATGCAGTAAAATGAACAATCATAATTACCTGAAACTGTAGAATGAGGACTGTGCTGAGAATTGAGAGCCACATTCTGGTTATTGTTTCAGGTCTAAAAGCTACACAGGATGGCAGAGAAGGGCATTCTAAATTCAAGTTGATTGAGCACTGGTCACAAGTTATTTTCCACATACAAATTGTACATCATATAGTTTTTCTCACTGTGGTTTGGTAAGGTAACAGTGGCCACCTCACTGGGTTACCACAAGTGAGGAAGTGCTAGTGAGGGAGACCCTGGGCTGTACAAACAGAACAACCAGGCAGGAGAACTAGAGAAAGCCTGGATATAAAATTATCCTTGTTTTTAGCTGTAGATAGACAGGTAAAGTAGGAGGTAAATGTTTATTTGACTATGATTATTTAAAAACAATTGTAATTTTTATGACTATATACAAAACCTAGGAGACATTAGAAAAGTTTTCCATCAGAATTGTCACTCTTAACACATAAATACATTTATTACTTACTTAACATTTAATCATAATTAGAAAGAAATGATTCCAATCCTCAGGTATTGATTAAATAGGGGTCTCAATTTATAAGTAAGATTCCTTTCAAATTCTTTTTCAGGCTTGGGAGCAAGTACATTTATTCCCTGAGCCATCTCACTGTCTGAATATCCTTATAATACTACTTTCTCCAAGTCATTTTCATTTGTTAAAGTTGCATAAAAGGTATTACTTGAATAGTATTGTTTTCTCCATTGTCTGTTGTGCTTAATGAAGTAATTTTGTTCAAAGTATTTCCGTGAATCTTTGGTATCAGAATGTCTAAATTATTGAAGCTGAATTTGGAGTCAAGAGACTTTATATTTTTTCCTGTCCCTGGAAATTATAATCTCTCATCTAACATAAAGAGAACTGACTTTCTTCCTTTTGCTTTTTGGTATGTACTTGTCCTCAGCATGTGCTCCCTATGTTCATTGTTTGTGTGTGTGTGTTTTAAAGAAGGTACACATACCAAGGTGTTTAACCATTATTGAACACACCAACCACATGTCCCAGAGGCAGCTTGGGTATCACATTTGACCTTGTGTATAAACATGCACAGATCATTGTGAATCACAATTACAACCTTGTTTAGCAAATGTAGGGTGTGATGATATATTGTGTACAGTAATAAACTTGCCTGAGGATCAGAGGACAGAGCCAGCTACTAGATTAGACATAGAGGCCAGACAGTGGTGGCACACACCCTTAATCCTATCACTCGGGAGGCAGAGATCCATCTGGATCTCAGTGAATTCAAGGCCACACTGGAAACAGAGCCAGGTGTGGTGGCACACACCTTTAATCCCAGTACTGGGAAGCACACATGCCTTTAATACCAGGAAATGATGTCTGGGCAGAGAAAGGTATATAAAGCTTGAGGAAACAGGAACTCACTCTCTTTAGGCTGAGGATTTCCTAGAGGTAAGAACTAGTGGCTGGCTGCTCTGCTTCTCTGATCTTTCAGCTTTCACCCTGATATCTGGCTCTGGGTTTTTTGTTTGTTTGTTTTTGTTTTTAATTAAAAGACCATCTAAGATTCAAGCAACATCAGACAATATATTATTGCTAAAAATTGAAGCCAGCGACTTGTGAGAATGTTGAGAGTTACCCTAACCACCAAATTAACCACCATCTGCTAATCTACAAATTAAACTTTAGCGGTCCTTATCTTACTAATATTCCTCAATTGGTCCTTATCTTACTAATATCCGCAATTAGTCCCTATCCTACTAATATTCCTCAACTGAGGTGCTAACAAACTCATCAGCAATTTGAGTGTATAACTTCTGATGTAAGACCCCAATATCTGTGTAGCAGCTCTTTTTCTAAGTATAGCACATACTAGTGACGGGCTTACAAATGTTCAATAACAAGTTTAATCCAGGAATATGAACTACCTTCCATGTATTGCTATTGTTTGGTTGTTTATCTTCACACTATGTGTGACAGCTGTGAATGGTCAGAGAGCTGCTTTGTTAAATCATCAGATATTGACACCTTTCCCAAAACTTAGCAAGGAGTCCTCACTCTAAATCTTGAGATGCCCAAGCTCTGTGGCTATTGGTGGACAATTCAAAATAGTGTTTCCCTTCCAGTCTGTCTAGTGCACCATAGAGCCAAGAAGCCTACCATCTAAGTTTTGGAATGTGTTTTAAGCAGAGCACATCTCTCAATTTGTCCTTGAGTGTTTATTTTTCTAAAATCACACAAAAAATCAAGGTCAGAACAAAAGGATCTGGACCAGAATTATGCACCGATATTAGTTCATCCAATTGTTCTATGTGGCACTACATTTACTGAGGAAAAAGGAGAGGGGGGAAATGGAACTGCAGCTTGATGTTCTTAGCACTTGGTCTCTCTTCTGAGGCTTAGCAAGTCTCTCCCCCGCCCCATGCTTGACAGCATATACAGGGCCCCCAGCTCTAATGTTTAAAATTCAGCCATGCCGGGATTCCAGGCTTGGCTCCAGCTGGCCTGCTTCTTGCCCTTCCCCCACACCCTCTCATATGTACAGTTGCATAATCTCTCTGTACTGAGCACATGGCAACAAGTTTGCTAGCCACACACAGGTAAGCACTCACATCTGATTGTGTCTAGAGTGGCTCTTTTCTTGTAGTGAAAAACAGAAACCATCAGTTTGCATTGGGAACAAATTCTGATCATTCAAGAACTGCTACATATTATTATAAAATTAATTTATTAAAATACATATGAATAACATTAAAAATTTAGTGCAGGAAGCTGTGCATTCTTCCTCTATACATTCAACTCAGATTGTAAACATTTGGTTTTCAGTAAATCCAATAAGATGCCATTTTGAAGACTGAGTATTAAGTAGGCTGAACTAATGAGTGGGAAGTAAAGTCAGGATTAAATTTGACTGTGGGCCAAGTTCCTTTTTTCATGTTGAGTTTATATCATTGTGGTGGAAAATGAGACATTAATAAATTAAATGAATTCAAATTTGACTTTTAGAATATTTCAGTAAAGAATATATTCATATGTTTTGGGATAGCTTTCTTGTCAATATTTTCGATATTCTTTGTTTTGATCTTTAGCAAAGTCTATATGCAAATTCATGTGTGAATAAGCACATCTATCCTGCATCATTTCCACAACATGATCTAAGAATTTCCAAAGCACAGTAAGATAACACACTCCCTAAAGACATCCTTTCACATATCACCTTCAAGCACAGTTTTTATTGGCTTGCAAGCCGCTTTTTTGTTTTAGAAGAAGGGAAACTTAACTTTGATTTCCACACATGTAGGACTCGGGAATTATGATGTCCCATTGTGCTTGGGTGATTTTTTTTATGTAGACTGTGTCCATGTTTTAAGATTGCATTTGCACACTTTAATTACTACAGTGAATTTTAAAATGCTTTAATTAAAAGGGATTCATTACTTCTACTCATTTCAAAGGACAACTTTTGTCCTAACTTTTATGACTAATTCTGCTAGAACATCTAGGAAGAAGAGTGGCAGAGGGGAAGTTGAAAGTTTCAGCCACATTCTATTTAATTTAATTTAATTAATATTTTTTTCATTTATTTTACATACTGACCACAATTTCCCCTCCTTCCTCTCCTCCTTTTCCCTCCCACTGCCTACCTTCTACCTACCTCCCCATCTATTTCTCCTCCTCTGTCTCCACTCAGAAAAGGGCAGGCCCCCCATGGGCTTGAACAAAGCATGGCACACCAAGTTGAGACCTGACCATGCTCCTCCCCCTGCATTAAGGCCCGGTGAGGTAATCCAGCATGGGCACGGGGAACAGGTTCCCAAAAGTCAGCTAAGTGCCAGGGACAGGTCCTAATCTCACTGCTAGGAGCCTTACAAACAGACCAAGCTACACAACTGTCACATACATGCAAAAGGCCTAGGTTGGTCCCACGCAGGCTCCCCAACTGTTGGTCCAAAGTCCATGAGCTCCCAGGAGCTCAGGTCAGCTGTGTCTGTGGGTCTATGTCCTGTGTCTCCCCTGCCCCCTGCCCCCACCAAAGTTATGACATTCATGGCTCATAGAAGCCTTCCTCACTTTCTTCAGCAGAACTGCTTTAGCCCAGCCTAGTGCTTGGCTGTGGATCTCTGCATCTCCTTCCATCAGTTACTGGATAAGGGTTCTTTAATGTCAACTAGGGTAGTCTTCAATCTGATTACAGGAGAGGGCCAGTTCAGAGCTCTTTCCATTATTGCTAGGAGTCTCTTAGCTGGGGTCATCCTTGCGGATTCCTGGGAGTTTCCTAGTTCCAGGTTTCTTCCTAACCCTGAAATGCCCCCTCCCCCATCAAGATGTCTCTTTCATTACTCCCCCACTCCATCCCACCCCCAACCCACCCCCTGCACCCAGCTTGCCTAATGACTCCTTCAAGTTCCCATCTCCCATCCCCCTACCACAGTCTCCAGTTTACCCAGGAGATCTCATCTATTTCCCCTTCCCAGAGCGATCCACATATCCTTCTTAGGGTCCTACTTGTTACCTAGTTTCTCTAGGGCCATGGATTGTAGCCAGGTTATCCTTTGCTTTACATCTACTATCCACTTATGAGTTAGTACATACCATGTTTGCCCTTCTGATTCTGGGTTACCTTCCTCAGGATGATTTTTTTTTTCTAGTTCTATCCATTTTCCTGCAAATTTCATGATGCCATCGTTTTTTTATAGCTGAGAAACCATTGCTTAAATGTACACATTTTTCTTACCCATTCTTTGGTTGAGGGGCATCTAGGTTGTTTCAAATTTCTAGCTATTACAAATAATACTGCTATGAACATAGTTGTGCAAGTGTCCTTGTGGTATGATTGAGCATCCTTTGGGCATATGCCCAAGATTGATATAGCTGGGTCTTGAGGTAGATTGATTCCCAATTTTCTGAGAAACCACCATTTTGATTTCCAAAGTGCTCAGCCACATTCTTCACATCTCTAAAAATCAATTTGCATTCAGCAAAATTGAAGCAATACCATCTACTCCATTAAATTATTATAAGGATAATGTAAGAAATAGGAATGAAAGAACACGCAGAACTGAAGAAAAACTGTTACTTGTTGTAAAGTGTTCTATATGCAATCGTTTAAATCTGATTGATAGAATTCAACAATGATAACAAAGGCAGAATCTCTGTAGTCATTAAAAATATGTATTCATTCTAAATTCATGCTACCTCAGGATCAACTTGTGATAAATGGTTTTTTTTTTTTTATTTCGTTGGTTGTGAAAAATCCCAGTGTTCTGTTGTGGAACTCATTGATACTGGTTTTAGGTCATCCTCCCCACCTACTTGAATTTCTGCAGCAAAATAGCCAAATTATGAAGCTTACTATATTAAGCCATTAAGACACCATTGTTCTCACCCAGCTACCATGTGTACCATTACCTAAAGCTAATGGCAAAATTGGGTCTTTCTAGTCTTCAAGTCATCAGAGCATTAATGCTGAGACTTTGTCAAGAGCTGGAAGAGTGCAGCACCTTTGACAGTTTATTCCACGATTGAATTATGGTATCATTAAGTAACATGCTCCACCACTGCAAATTGCCCTAACATTGGACTGCTCCTCTCTAACTAGTGTGAAGAGGGGGTGTCTGAATTTTATTTTCCCCTCAATTACGATGTCAGCTCCCATGGAAATAAGTCAAGAGAAGTCTGACAGAGCTAGATGTAGGAGTTTTGTGTCTAAAGTGTTTTTTACTGTCTAATAGGGCTCATGTGCAATATTTCTTGGAAAGAAATACATTTGTAAATATCAATGATTTAAAATTGTCACTCTGCTTCTTTTAAATTACTCTAAAATAAAAATGACACTGGAAAAGATTTTAAAAAATACTCTTCATGAAAAATGTAACTTACTACTTGAGCAGGTATAAAAACAATTCTTCAATACCACAGTAACAATAATTAGCAATAAATTATAAATTAGAAATTTATTAAAATTGTTCATTTTAGCACATGGGAAAAACAATTTGAAATGTTCATTGTTAAGTATGATGACAGATTTCTCCAGTGATTTTTAGTAGAAGTGATAGGTATTAAAAAACACTATGCTCCTCTGGAAAAATTAAAAAAAAATTCTAAGCTAATGATGTTGTTAAGTCATCACCATGTCCAAGCAGTGAAGACAAGCAGAAATTTTACACTTTAAAAATGATAGTTTTAATACTTTGTCAACAAGCCTAATTTAGTGTAACTTTCAGCTGTGATACAAATTTTGAGATCTTGTCACTGATAAAAGATAGTATATGTAATTTTTGTTTTTTCTCATCTTATTAAATTATTTATATTCTATTGAAAACATAACCTTAAACATATCTTGGGAAAAAAAAGCCAGGGGACCAAAATATTCATACTTGAATCTATGAAGGAATAATTCAAGAAAGGCTTTAAATTTTTTTAAACTCATTGTTCATCTGGTCAATTTCTTTAGTTTTCTGGGTCCTGAATATTTAGGTACAAAACGGACAATAAGACCCAAACATGTGGCTTTACTGAAATGGAACACATGATCTAGTTGGGAAGATGAACAGTGGAGAAAGTTATATCATAAAGAAACATATGTAAATCTAGCCTAGAATATATGATTTGAAACAAATGAACCCAATAAGAAAATCTAAGACTTTGTTTCCACTGTAATATCAGGGAAGACATTGCTAATGGGGTGTCATAAGACTGAAAGCCCCTAAGATAGAAAGTGTATCCAAGATAGAATACTATATCCAAGTGTTACATGAGAGAGGAATTAGTAAGATGCTGACCATTCTGTAGCTAGTTATTGAAGGCCAAGGGTATGACTGAATTGTGAATTTCAACTTTAATACAAAACAGTTACAAACTCTGAGCAGAGGAGTTGCCCATTATGGTCCACATTTTAAGAGAATCTTCCTAATTCTTTCTAATGGAATAGGTCGAGTGTTAGAGTCAAGTCAAGAACCCTATTTAGACTTTACATTGTATTAGTCTAGGTAAGAGACAAGTGTGCCTTGAACTAGAATGTTGGTGTTAGCAATTGAAAGACAAGTATAGGTTTGAAATGTAAGTGTAAAATTAACTTTGATTTTCATGTTTAGATAATTACAAGAACAATGTACTTTTATCAACCATGCTAAAACTTAAATTCTCAAAGATCTCTTAGAATATTAAAATAATTTGACTTGTTACATGTCTTTGATCTTCAGCAGAAGGCTCACTACATTTTCATACCCATGCAAATCCAATTAATGTAGGTAAAAGTAAGCATCTGCTTTGAAATATTTTCCCTAGCAGATCTGCCCTACAGTGTCCCTTTAAGATCTTAGCAGTGTGTGGTCATGGGCAATATCAACAAATTGCACAAGTTATCAAATTAGTATTCCCCTGGGCTTTAACTCAAGGTTATTGAAGTCTCCACAGATGTTATTCATTGTTCAACAATGAAGTACACTATTTCAAATGATGTAGTCATTTTATAACATGGAAAACCATTCATAGCCAGCTAGGAGATACACATGTGTTTTTTTCATGCAAAAATACATATGCTAATAGTATATAATTTTATAGGTGATCTCAGGTGAAAGGAACTAAGCAAATTTCAATATCCAACAGAATTTTAATGATCAGCATTACTTCAACTGTCATTCAGAAGAATACATTTATATATTCCTGGCAAAGTTGAAACTGCATAGAGCATTCAGTCATTTGATCAAAATGCACAGAGCTTCAAAGCTGTGATGATGATTGCTAATGTTTCAGGAATTCAAAGAAAAAATAATACATCCTGTACATGCATTTTAAATTAATGCTGTCATGAATAATACACATTTCAAATCTGACTATAATACTGTAGAGGAAAAGATAGTTATAAGAAAGAATGTGATAATTAAGTACTGTTAGGCCAGTCTGTGATAAAGTTACACAGATATTGTTTAACAAAGAAATGAAATATTCTTGAAAGGATTATCATTATAGGTCAGAATGGAGAACTATGATTTCCATTAAAATAAATATATATATATAAAATGTCCCCGCCTTTGAAACACAGCTGCTGAAAAAACCCACCATCTTCTGACATGCATTTTGTGTCTTCTTGACATGTGTATCTTCAATGTATACAGGCTTTATACATACAGATTTTCCCACTGAAGCATGCCACCCACATACACAGAATACGATTATGCATTTTACAAGTAGTTAGTTCCTTTTCAACAATCTAGTCAATATAAACTATGTGATAATACTATTTGTAATGGCTCATTCAACTACACAACAATAAACTAAATTAATTTTTCCTGGTAGATTATTTTAAACGTGTTTTCAACACAGTCATACAGTAGATCCAAGATACCATCATGGCTTGAATATTAACATTTTCTTAGTGTCATACTTTCAGAGATTTATGATTACCTGTCAGGGACCTTTTGAAAAGCTTACTGGGACATTAACTTGCTAGTGGAGCCTTCAATCACGATGATAGGTTCAGTGACCAAGTAGTTTTCATAGTAGAAACACGAAGGGCTACATATGTATCAGAAAACACAAATCTCATCTTTTCATTTCCATTTGCTTTTTATCAGATGTATCAGCTGAACATCAGAAGTCTCTGATTTTAAAGAAGAGAACAGCAATCAGAGATTCTTACAAGTTTAACACTTCTAAGGAGTAATTTAGAAATCTTTAAGGAACTAAAATCTTTATAACATCTTTGGGGTGAAGGGGCCTAAAGTGTTCAGACATTACATCATCCTTTCTTTTTTTAAGCCTGCCTGAGAAATATTTAGGGGCAGGTATTTTACATGTGGTCTGACAGAGGCAGAGAAAGATGCGGATTCTTGCCAGTAGCAGCACCATAAATCAACGGTAGAGTTAAATATAGTGCTCAAAACACAAACCAAGGCTTGGGATCTTTCCTATCCTTCCCATTCTGCAGGACAGGTTTGAAAGTAAAAATCATATTATGCTAAATTAAACATAAGAAAAAGAGTTTATTAACAGAATGATAACAAAATCAAAAGCAATCTCATTGACTAGAGTGCATACACTTTTGTTAGAAAATGTAAATTAAAAATGCATTTAAAGCATTAAAATTTTGACCTTTCTTACCTCCCTCTATCACATTAAAAGAAACTAATGAGTGTAAAGTTGAAACAAGTAATGCAACCACGAAGAATGCGATACCCCTCAGCCTGTGATTGTCAGCACAATTAAGACCCTACCCCAGCAGAAATTCGCACAGTGGAAAGATGACCTATTTGTGCTCACATTGATTTCATTAAGGTGCTTGGGAAGAATGAAGTACCTCTGTCCAAAGACTATCAGCTTCCTACAAGGTAGAAGCTAGTGGTTCACGGTATAGAGTTTGATGAAAGCTAAAATATATTCCAATTCTCATAAAAACTATGAGGTAAATAAAAGTCAAATCCTAGTGGGAGTTAAACACATTTGAATCTAATTAAAACAGACACTATTTTCTGTAGTCCTGGATATGCTGGTCCAACCATATGAAAAATGCTGCATAATGGAACTCTCGCATGGAGAAGAGTGTTGATAGATAGGTCTTGTGTTGGAAGTATGAGGTCACTGGTTTATATCCTGAGGAGAAAATCTGGACTTCTTCCATGAAAAACAGCTGCTTTTGTAAAATGTCTAGCACACAAATGGAATTACAGAAGCTTCTGTCAGTTTAAGAATTCCACAACTCTCAGAGAGAGGTGGACATGTAGACTTACCCATCAGAGACATGCAGCTTCAGCCTGAAAATATCAGTCCTTGAGAGAATCAATCATTAGAAAGGCTTGACCAAAATAATATTGTATTGATATTCTTTTCAAATTATTATCTCTGAAAGCTGACAAGAAACATCAAGTGGCTTATGTTTCATTGCTTAATTCTAGCCATGTGAATGAAATTCTAGGAAGCCATCCAAAATTTAAATTCAGACAGTATGAATTAACCAATTTCAGCTGAATTAGAGATTAAATATTTATCACACTCATTTCATCACCTCCTTCAATGTTCTATTTATCATTTTTTTCTTCCATTTGGAAATTTGTACCTTAAAACAATAAGTCAACTTACACAAAGGGACCTACTAAAAATACTGACATTATCATTAAAATACCAATATGTATCAAAGTCATAAATATGGTAGACTGTATTAAAATATAAAGAAAATAGTTTTTATTTGTTTTTGGAATAATTAGCCTAGGCACTGTTCATTAACTTAAAATGACTTTCTTTAAATATTTAACAGCAAAATAGTAACTCATAAATAACACTGTATTTAATATTCAAGCTTGGCATTAATATGTAGTTTATCCATAAACACTTATTAAAATGTTTCTCTTATAAGAAAGGGATCTGATCTTAAATGACTAGAAAGCTATGTTTAATGAAGTTTTAACTTTACAGCTAGATCTCAAAAATCTGAAATATGTTTATAAATTCAAATTATTCAGCTTAACTATTTTTGATCAAGGAATCATTAGTTCTATAGAACATTAAAGAAAACTAGTTTTTGAAGCATACAAGTAAAAAATTATTTATTATTTAGCATATACATTTGTTTTCATAAGGTCGAGAAATAGGGCCATGGTTCCTACATACAAATACCATGGGAAATATCTTCTTACTTTGAGACACATAAGGATTTTTTGTATTTTTTGGATCCTATTTTTTCTGCTCAGTTTTTGTTGTTGTTGTTGTTGTTGAGCAATTATAGATGTCTGAGATAAGCGGGGGGGGGTGAAGGAGTGGATATTAAAATTCAACAAGTTTTTGAATTTTAAAATTCAAATTGTGCATGTATATCAAAGAAAATGTTTGTGTAGGATTATTTAAGAAATAACAAAAATTGTGTAAAAATACATAGGACATAGTGGACACAAAGTAGTTTAAGAGCAAATACAAGAATTTACACATGCTCTAAAATGCATTTTAAAAACATTATATGGGTCTTGCTTTCGGAAGAAAACAAGCTTTTTTTTTTCTTCAAATTGTTATTTCATAGTCATAACATGGTTATAGGGGAAGAATTCCACGGTCAATGATAAGCCTGCTGCAGGGTATATTACCTAAGGCACACACTTGTCCCAGATGCTGAATCAGCTGCTGATGGTGGTAATGTGCCCCTCTCTTTGATGTCTCAGGATGATCATGGTATACCTGCCCTCATAGACTGTTTGACTTCAAGTCTGTTCATGGTCTGTACTTTTGCCACAAGACCATTTTCAACTCCATGAATCGGGGCTTCCACAGCAATATTGCTTACTGGTCCTTGACAGCTAATGAAAAACTCCAGAGCCTGAGCAAGCTTGGCTAAACCTTTTTTTTAAATGCTGATTTACTAAATTATATGAGTTATTCAGCTCATCAAAAACACAGCTATGAATGTTTAAATTAATATCTTGAGGTTTTTGAAGAAGAGACACGTCTCTATCTTGTTTATAATTGGGAAAGGTTAGTCATTTGTTTATATTTTGTTCCTTTGTTCAATTTTCTCTTTTTCTCAATTCTCTACTTTTCCCAGTTTCTACAACGTTTTTACTTTTACCAGTCATGACATTTACCCTAATAAGAAACAAATGTCTCTTTTAAATATATTCTTTATAGAAAAATAGTAAAAAATGTTTTAAATCTTAGAATTCTTATCATAACGCATTGCTTATTAGGGATATAGCAAAACTCATCCTCAGAGCTTTGGAAATAGGAAGTACGTAGATTATTATTTTCAAAATCCTTTCATAATTTGAAGGGAAGCTTATAAATAAAATTAACAGGGCTCCCCAGAAATACATGTTTTTGTTTTCTTATCTAAATTCCTTTTCAATAATTTAATCTAAAATTTATTAACGACTGTAGTGTAATAATGAAATGAATTGCAGAGACTCTTTTACCAGTTAACAGGCAAAATTAATATGCACACAAAGGGAAGGAATTAAGGTGTCAGATGTCTTAGTATTATATATTTGCTGGATCACAGTGGATGTCTCTGGGGTTTGCGAGGACTTCACAGAACTTAAACATTCACTGGGCCCTGGACAGGAGGGAGCCTTTTCCCTCATTATCCTTCACCTTCAGAATAATGGGAAGGCCTCCTTCTCAATAAGACCTATGGTCTGCAGGGACTCAATGAAGATCGTATTTCACTCTAAATAATGTTTATCATTTGTAACTCTAACATTGTTATTAGTGTTTTGTTTTTGGAAAAAGACACAATCATACCTTTATGAAGTGTAGAAGGCAGTTCAATGAAAAGTCATCTAATCTTATTTTTTTTTCCCAAATCTTGAGGAAAAGGTAAATTGGGTTCTGAATCAGACATTTGTCCTTATGGGAATACATGTCTGTACGTCCTTCACTGGTCTGTAGAATCTTCACTGACTGTTGTCCTGTCTAGCTCGGAGGTGTGCTTGATTTAATGGGTCCTGGGAGAGCTGAGGGGTTTCGCAAACTAGCTGGGATTTTAGCTTTCTTCTGGGGATGTATGAGATGTCCTTAGGGATCTTAAAGCAAGCCTGGTTCACATTATATTTTTCAATCCAGGATGGCTCAAAATATCATCAAATTTTATAATATATGCACATTAGAAAGTGCTTTAAAAACAAAACAGTGCAATTTAAATATGCATTATTTTCTACAGGACTTAAAATGTTTATGTTGTTGTCCTGTGGCATGAAAATAAATCTACAGTTGACCCTGTCAATGAAATTTTGACTAAAATTCATATAAAGAGAGCTAGATATAGGCTCATTTAAACTTCCTCAAAATGTCAATGATACCGTCATCTTTCCCCTTAATTTTACTTGTACATATTGAAAGTTATTCTCCAAGCCTGGTGACCAGAGTTTGATCCCCTCGATCCTCTAGTAAAAGGAAAGAATGGACTACCACAAATTATCCTCTGACCTACATATGGATATTGAACACACATGTGCCTACATGAATACACACACACACACACACACACACACACACACACACACACAGAGAGAGAGAGAGAGAGAGAGACAGAGAGAGACAGAGAGACAGAGACAGAGAGAGAGAGAGACAGAGAGAGAGAGAGAGAGACATAAAGAAATAATTAAACTGTAATTTCATAAATTCAGTAAATTTATTCCCAGATTTTATTATGACATTTGACTGACTTCAGTTGCTCAATAAATTGTGATAATGTCCTTTCCAAAACTAAAACACTGTTACAGAAAGTAAGTATAATGTGACAGCCTGACTAGGACATTATTATCGCTGTTTAAAGTATCCTGCAGCACACCATAGTTTCTTTAGAGAGTTTTGCATTTACTCTCAACTGATTTCGCTCACTCCTCTCCTGTCTATTTCCATCCTGCTGCAGAGACCTTGGATTCTGGGTAAGCCAACACTCCTTATAGTCAGAGTATTTATCCTAATGTCAGGGAAAGAACATGACTAGGAACTCCACTGCAGTGATCTCAGCAGCCTCCTTCAAAGCAAGGGGATAGAGTATGCAACACTGTTTTTGTGACTTCGTTACTTCATTATTTGATTTTCTTCTTTTTTTTTTTCTTTCTTCATTTTTTTTTCCTGTACCAGAGATTGAACATTGTGCATTCTAGGCAAATACTTTACCTATATTTACCTATGAGCTATATTCGTAACCCCTTGATGATTTCTGAAATACACATTTCTGTGATTCCTTGAGTTTTCTGACTTGTCTCAAATTTAAAAAAAAAGTAATGAACACTAAAGTGAATATGTTCCAACATGATTGTTCCTTTTTAAGGGTTTGCTTTAATTACATAGTGTTTTGTTGTTTGTTTGGCATGTGTGAGTGTGTGTGTGTGTGTGTGTGTGTGTGTGTGTGTGTGTGCATGAGTGCAGTGCCCTCAAGGCCAGAGGTAACAGATCCCTGTTGAGCTGATGTAATGGGTGGTTGTGAGTTGCCCAACATGGGTGCTGAGAACTAAACTTGAGTCATTTAGAAGAGCAGTGTAAATTCTTAACCAAGGAGCCATCTCTCCAGCCCAAATGTGTTTGCTTTTAAATGAAGTAATTTTTGTCAATGAAAAAAAAGGTTTACATTATAGTGAAAATACATGTTAGAACAGAAGCAATGAAAAAGCTATATAAAACCTCCGATTTCTTTCTTCAACCAAAACTCAGCATTAGAACAATTTAATTAAATTAGTTTGTTTTTTAAGATTGCTATTGTGTTGACATATGCAGCAGACAAAGCATGAATGAATGACTTATCATTTAATTTTCCATATGTGAATTATTTTCAACAGTTTTACTACCAGAAAATATAAGATATCATTTGTAAATGTCGGAAAGCATGTTTTCTTACAGCCATGTAAAATCTAGTTATTTGAAGACACATTGAAACAGATGCTATGTTGCATGTAAATTACTGGTCAAGAGTATCTGAAAAATTCGATTTTCCACTTCATTAGCAGGCAAGCACTCTCTCTGCTGATGACACACAGTCACTGTGCACTGGAACCCACCACACCCTTGTGGTGCAGTAACTGAGAATAGACACATGTCTAAAAGGAGTGTCACAAGAATTGAGGACAGAGACATAGGAATCCAAAGCAAAGTTTTGATCTCTCTTTCGCTAACTGCTCGAAATGCACATGTGCTCATTTGCACACGCAAGCATGCACATGGGAACACATTGTGTATACATAACACAAATGTGAGTTTTCACCATAGACTCCAGCTTTACTTTTCAAAGAAGGACCAATCATCATCTCCCACAAAAAATAAGCAACCATTAGCAGTGCATAGAAACATTAACCACATTTTTCAACATAAAAATATTTAGTTAGCTTGTGTAATATTCCATTTAAAAGGTTTTATTCTTTAAATCATAAATAAAAATTAATAGCATGTTACTTATTTTAAGATATATTTAATGTTCAATTTTTGTCAGTATGCATGTGTCAAAAAAATCAGTAACAGAGATCAGATAGAAAAAAAATTAATTCTTTCCTAAAATATTCCCCCAAATTCATTCACAAGGTCATTGAACTTAGAGCCAGTAGATAACATGTTTATGCTTGACTTCTAAAGCTCTTAGCAACAGAGACACTTATGCTCTCTCAGAGTAGTCAGACTCCATTCAGTTAAAGATCCAGATCTCAAATTCTATAATTGTCTAATCAGCTACTTCCTGTACACATGATTCAATTCTATGGCGCTGTGATAACCTTTGTTTCTAATGCATGCACCGCGACATTCAGGCAGCATACTGATTATACACAGTTCCTTCCTACTCTGTGCTTTACTGAGCATGATTGGACATCAGAGGAAAGAGTAATAAATGCATGCTAACTCACAAGCCCTTCATGGGAGAGAGAGAGAGAGCCTCTGATTTTACCCTGAACTACAAGAATGGGAAAATAAGCTAGGAGCAGGAGGAAGCAGCCTAGGTTCTCAGAAGAGTGAAGTGGCCAGTAAATGGTGGGAATGCTTGAGAAAAGTCATAAAACATGGTAGCAAGGCACAACTCCATACTATAATTTCTGTCAGCACCTGGGCCAAGGAGCTGGGTGTCGGTGCTGTGATTTGTTTAGTTTTAATAAAAATGATTACGTTTTTAAAATTAAGCTCGGGTTAATTTATACACTGGTGACTTGAAAAGTATATTAAAGTTGTGAGAAACATTAGAGAGCCCATCAGGTTTCCACTGGTGTACGCCAATGTCCAGTCTCCCTGGCAAGATAGGATTCTCCAGAACTTTGATCATTTCCAAATGACCAAATCATTTCACAAAATGATTTCACAATCATTATGTGAAAAATAGCCACAGTTTGCAAATAAGTAAGGCTTTTACAAATTATGATTATGACCTTTGAAGTTAACATCTAACGAATGGGGAAACCTAGTCTATAGTGTGACACAAAATACAGTCTTATTTCCTTTATTCCAGATAGTGATATTTCCTTTATATATTTCAGCTTTTGTTGCACTTCAAAAAGTAAAATACACTCTACATAATACTTATTGAGATGTACACTTCTGTTGTGCGTTTGTTCTATGTCAGAGCAGTTTCCAGGGTAAGACCTACAGAAATAACGGAAAACAGCATGTATTAACTCTAACAGGAGGGTGAAATGGATAAAGTGTGAATTGGCTACATCCTCAGCTGCAGGGTCAGAGCACTCAGGTAAGGGCTTGAGAGGTGATTTCCCTCTATCAGAGTAAGGATGGCAAAGACAGTGCATTTAGTCAATAAAGAATATCCTAACCATTGAATTAATAGCAAATAATCCTGTGCTCATAAACACTCTTGCATATTTTGAATGTCAATAGGCATATGCACTATTGATGAGTGAAAAAAGAATGGGTGTAGAAATTACAGAACCTGGATTACACAGATAATAAAACTCTGTACATAAAATTTTCAGCAACTAATATGGTTTCTATGTTTATATGAATAAAGTTTATTTTATATATGATTTTATATATAAAGTTGTGTTTATATGAATAAAGTTGATTGTTTAAAAATTGCACTTACCTGCCAAGTGGTGTGGCAAAGGCCTTTAATCGCAGCACTTGGGAGGCAGATGCAGGCATCTCTGAGTTCGAAGCCAGCCTGCTCTGCAGAGTGAGTTCCAGGACACCCAGAGCTACACAGAGAAACCAAACAAATATAAACTAATTTTTAGCAAACAACTAAAAATAAAGCAAAGGGTGCTGTTACTGTGGTGTCTGGAAACAGGCTTTACTTCCCATTCTCAAATATCTGGAAATATCTGATGACATCTCTTTCACTTGAGACAAGTGCCTGGGCACTGAGGGACTGAGTCATAACTACTTGCATTTGCGAATCTGTACAAAGTGCTTTTCTCTTTTCAGGAAGATGACCTTACTCTAAGTGAATCTGAGGTTCATCCACTTCTTCCCTTCTGTGTAGGACTCACTTTTCCCACACGTGTCTCAGATGTCTTCCCTTTTATGTAGCTTCACAGTTAGTAATTCTTCTGTAGGGAGAGATTTTGCTGGAAGACAGCATCTTTCAAGTCTGCATATTCAGCTCTATATTTATATTTTATAGACATGTCTCCTTTCATTCCTATGATCAAACTGAGGAGAGAGTGATAACACCTAGTCATTGTATTAGCAACCTCAAGGATTTAAGAAAACTTTGCTTGTATGTTCCCTGGGTTTGGAAATTTGGCCAGCAGAGCTGACCCTGATTTCTTTGCCCCCTTGTCTTTCCTGTGCTCTTGGTCACATTTGAGGGAGCACTTCCGCCCATCTGACAGTGACAGTGTAGCTGCTGAGGAGGACTTCCCATCCCGGCTGTTATGTGGACTTGGACACACACTCTACAAGCTTCACTACTTTGAAAAACCCTTTTTCCTGGGAAGCTCTGGTTCTTCATATTTGTTTCCTCATACTTTGCCAATTGCATATTAGATATAATACTGTGAAACAGTCTGAGCTTCACTCTGTCTTCAATCCACTTACGTATTAATTAGTATAAAAATTCACACAATAAATACAATGTGTGTGCATGTGTGTGTGTCTGTATGTAGGTGATGTGTGTATGACTAACATGACCTCTGACCTACATGGATTAGTCATAATTCCATGTCTGCCTCTGTAGGCTTAACTCAACATATTTCATCTATGAATATTTCACCAATAATATTATAGCCATAGAGATTTTGTGAGAATACTTCTAAAGTAAAAGCATTTGTGGATGAAACATCTATGATTTGGTAACCTATTATTTACTAATTCTATACTATTTGGAATATATGGAGTTATGTACTAGTATTTCAAGATCTTATGGCAAAATATTTCAAGTTTCCTTATATTTCACATTATCTCTTAATAATTTGATGTTCTGTTGCAGTTTCATCTTCTGGGTGTATTTTCGTTTCTTCTTGTGTTCTTGTCTCCCTGTGCATCCTGTCCCCTTCCCAGGAGATGCAGGGCAGAAGGCAGGTTAGACATGCTGTTATCTGAGCCCTCTTTCCCCAGTGTAAAGTATCCACGTTCCGTGGAAAGAGTGCTCTGGGCTCGGTGCATTTGTTGTGTAAACCTAGAGAGGAAGTTCAGTCAGAAGAAAGCTACAATTATTCAAGGAGAATGTTATGAGGAGTTAAAGCACGACACTGACAGTGTGTATGTAAGCAAGAGCAAACACGGGACAGATTACTGTGTTAAGTAAAACGGCGGTGAGGGATTGCATCTGTGGGTGATGAAGTGGCTCTGGCCTGCGTGGATCTCTGTGGGTGCGGGATACTTGCAACTGACTTAAAACATACAGAATGCTGGTGATGTCAACACTAAAAAGAACAAAAGGGGGTGAGTTCTTTTTAAGTCGTGCAGACTCTGAGTGTTTGTGCAACATCTAAACAGAGGTTTCTAGTGAGCCTTTGTTTGGCCTTGGAGGGTAATCTGCCTTTAGAAGGTATACATTTGAGGCACATCAAAATATTGCTCATGGTAAAAACCCATAGTTGTAGATAAAATTGGCCACAGAGTTTCTTTTGTGTAAAAAGAGCAAGCACAGGGCAAATACAGTAATATAAATATTTAAGAGGCTGTTAACTAAAGTAAGTGTCGTGATAGAGAGAGGAAAGCAAACTTCCCAATCATTGGCTTTTAATATTCCCCCAAATGCACCCCTCTTAAAGACAGAGTGAAGAAAAGGAGGGAGAGCCTGACCTCTGATGTCAGGTGGAAACAAATATCTTCACTCTCTTTCATACTTACTGTGTGATCTAGAATATTCCCAATAGGCTTGCTGGAGCGAGTCTTTCACTGAGGAAAAATAGAAATTAGAATTCTGCCTTATGATGTTGTAAGTTATGAATTTACATTTCTTTCCATCATTCAGCAGCTTGGGTCTACTAGGCACTGTTAATATCTTTGTCTTCTTGTATCCTGTGGTCTTTATTCATGTCTCTACTTAGGAGCATCCTGGTCCTGATTGCTAGCTCAGCTTTAATTATCTAGCCTACTTTCCAAGGATTCTCTTTCTCTCTTTAGCATTATTATTTTTCTCTTCTCCTGGATTCTTTAAGACGTGATATGCTCTTTTAATTGTTATTTATTTAGTTTTTGCTTTCCCAAGAATATCTTTCTACATTTTTTATCAAGGTTCTGCTGCTTGGTATACTCTACATATTTTTTAGCTGAGGTGACACACCTACAAGGAACTGTATATGCATTTACTGAATTATGATAATGATTATTAAAAACAGAGAACTGAATAATCAGATCACATTGAGAACAGTAGAAATAGCAAGGCACAGAAACGCTCTCTGTTCATCCCAGAACTAAGCGTCAGTGAAAGGTGGACTATGAGTTCCAGTCCAGCCTCATCTACAGGTTAAAGCATTGTAAAAAAATAATAACAATAACAAGTTAAAAAGAAAAACAAAAGAATCTCAATGCCTTAAAAGGACATGGGCATCATATTATTAATTTCTTGCAATATGGTTTGAGATGCTTGCTGCTTGCATGTAGTATGGGACCCAGAAGCATGGCTGCAGTTCCAGCCCAGAAGTGGACCTTTACCCAAGCCTCA
Source organism: Peromyscus eremicus (assembly GCF_949786415.1). NCBI lineage: Eukaryota > Metazoa > Chordata > Mammalia > Rodentia > Cricetidae > Peromyscus > Peromyscus eremicus. Next base: position 9,239,894 of record NC_081418.1, on the reverse strand, counting down.
ACTGAGAGCAGCTAGGACCTTTATTAGGGGGCCAATGTAAGTTTAAAATAAAAGCTGATTATTCATGTCATCTACAAATAAATAGCAACTGGTAGAGAAAGGTTGTGACATACTTTCAGTTGAATAAAGACATTAGACATTAGGCCATCAGCAAATGCAAAGAAATATGCTGAAAGAAATTGAAACAAATTATGCTAGGCAAAGATGGTAAGGGTGCTGCTTCCAGATACCATAGATCTTAGCATAGGCAGATAGGGCAAGTTTGCTTCAGATTATGATATGTAAATATGCATGTTCTGATGCTTAGTGTTATTAAAATTAGAAGACAGAGTTTTTGAAACATAGTCCAGTAACACCAAATTTATAAGTTGAGAATATGTGCTTAGTATCAGCCACTAAATAAAAGGATGTAGGTAACCAGTGTATTGGAGTAACCTATGCAATGAGAAGATGCAATGGCCAGAAACAGCAGAAGTAGAGGCCATCCTCTACAAAGTTGCTGGTACAGCAGGTTTTGACATCAGGAGGCTGTGGAAAGGATCTGCCTGTTGGAAAGCTCTAAAACCTAATACTTAGTGACATAAGAATCACTGATAATAATAGACACTAGTACTTACTTGGTTTTGTTTTCGCTAAGGGCATAGCAAAGAGTTGAAAGTCAAAGTTGAAGAAGGCAGAAGCGGGAGGGAAATATCTATGGACCACTAAAATGTCAGATGTGAACTTATTTTACCTCACTGACTTTACAATATTTACAAATATCTAGAGGTGGTCATCATTTAGTCAAAATGTTTTGGCATCTTATAGACTCAGCCTTTGATGATTTTTAAAAGGCTTGTTTGTTGTAAGAAAAGGACAAAGTTTAAGTCATGGGAAAGTCCATGAGCCTAAAGCCATCAATGAATACAAGCAATTCATTTGAGTCCAGCAACTTGTGGGGTCCTGGGACCCTTCCTGCTATAAAACTTGGAAGGATGGAGCGTAAGAAGAAGAGAGAGGGAGAGGGAGAGGGTTGAGAATGAATTGGTTAGAAATGCAAAGGGAAAAACAAAACAAAACAAATCTTGTTTACATGTGAAAGGGCAGCAAACAGAGGTTTGAAATCCCACAAGGGGAAGCTGAGTTCTGGACAATCTTGAGTATTTGAATGAATATACACTTCACCTTTTTCAGAATTTGACCTGGTCACTGAAATGTTACCACGTGTGTAAGTCTGTGTTTATACTAAATATAATCAGAATGCCACAGAAATTATACAATTTTATTACAAAGAGGTGAATCATTATGTAAAAGTTTAAGATAAATTACTCATTTTGTATGATACATGTTAAAAAGTTGAAGAAATGTAGTTTATAGTTATTTTTCAGAATCTTAAGTAATAGCTGGTCATGTTTTATGATTATTTTCTGTCTTTTCTTTTCTTTTCCCCAAATGAATCTACAAGAAAGTCTGTGATAGATAAGGTAACAGGAAAGCAATTTGGGGCACTGATAAACAGAAAAGTAGGTAGAGTGAACAGCCTGGGGTTCTTCTGCCATGGGGATCTGAAGCACATTCCTATGACAGATCGAGTATATTCTCTTATTTTGCTCTGTGCAAGTTTAAATATAAGTCTGTAGAATCTACAAGTTTTGAATTTCTAAAGGCTATTTTTAAATTTTTTAAAGAAAATGTAATCTGTCCATAACTGATCACAATGCTGCTTGACATGATGTAATTGTTTTTCCTACCAAGCCATCTATAACTGTATTTGTTGTCTACACTGTCTGAGTCACAATGTTGATAGCACTACTCACTGTGTGTGAACTCTATGGACTTGGGACCAGTATGTTCTCCACGACAATATTTAACAAATAATTGACAATGTATTTATTGTTTGCTGAAACTACAGAAAACGGAATACTTGCTTAAACTTCCTTTTCAAATATAAGAAAAGGAATACTTGCTTATAATCCTTCGATTGCTTCTCAATATGGCTGACACATCATGAAGAAAGGGAAGTGATGTCTCACAGTGATCTTGACTTACAGCTCTAATACTTAATTGCACTACAAAAACTTTAGTCTACTCAGAGGCACTGTGGTCATACAAACATCATGGAAATGCGTGTTGTTCTTAAAAATACCATCTATTGCTGTTGGATAGAGTGCAAGCCTGGGGAGATGTGAAAGGGTAGAGGAATGTTCAACAGTGTCTCCCATTACAGAGGATTTGTTTTGGCTCCAACACCAATTTATGTCACTGGTTTAAGTAACAGAAATGAAGAAGTAGTAACCTGGATTTTGTGGGAGCAAATTCAGAGTTGAAAACATTCGCCATCAATTGCACTTGAGTATTGTTGGCATCTAAGAAAATCAAAATCACAAATTGAAACAAAGAAAACAGAATATTGAGAACTAGATTTGGGTGGGAGGAAGGTGTTTGATTTGAACTCAGGAAGTGGTATAGAAAGTTCATGGTGAGGACTGCATAAGTATTGGAGGATTTATTAAGGCAACTCCACATAGTTAAAAAGGGAGGATTATTTGGGGATAACTTACAACAAGTAAAGAGATAGGTTACGGGATCCAGGAGAGGTGAAGTGCAGTCCAGTGGTGTTCTCTGGAGAACTCTGCTCAGTCTACATTCAGCATCCAGGATCACCAGGAACCAAGAGAGCTGGCACATCTGCATCTCGGGTCTTAAGGGCTCCGGTCTTGGCCCCACCTCAGGGGCAGGCCATAGGTAGGCGTGACAGTTACTGGAAGCCTCAATGAAGGTAGTACTTCCAGGTTAAAGCTGGAACAGCTACCCACTACACAGGAGGGCCATGAAAAAATTCTTTTTTCATTTGTACATCTTTGGTCAAAGATTTAGTAGATTAGAATTAGGGGTAATGGACTGATAGAAAAATAAGTACATTTTAGAACAATGGAAAAGAACTTCTACCCAGGAATATTCTTTTTTAATGAACTGGATTCACAGGCACATTTTTAAATGTGTAGTTTGTTTCCAGGGTGATTTCATATATAAGCTACCAAAAATTTTAACTGTCTATATGTAGAAATGCACAATTCTTGCCAAACTTATATTCAGCCAGTAATATAGTTTTCAGTTGGAAAGATTCTTTAATTGTTTAAAATTATATACAAAGTCATGCTTGTTATTTAGAATTGATAAAGAAGATAACAAAAATACTTCATTGTTCTTAAAATGAAGAATATACCAAGGCTACATATTTAATATCATATATATGTTAAGTATTAGTATACAAAAATGACATGCCTCTGTTACTTATTCCTTCTCTATATAAACTTACCAATGTTAATGCTAGTACCTGACATAGTTTGAATATGGTATCCCCAAAACCTTTTCTGTTGAAGACTTAGTCTGCAGGAGGAGGTGAAGCCACACATTGAGAAGTGAATAGACTATGGGGGCTTGGACCTCATCAGTGCATTAATTTATTGATGAATTCATAGTATGAAGGTATTATGTATGGCATGGAAATAGGAGGCAGGGGCTGGATGTAGGAAATATATCACTAAGGGAATACCTTTGAAGGGTATGTCTTGTCACTCCTCCTTTCTGATGCCCTTGGCTTCCTGGCTGCCATGAGGGGAGCGGTTTTCCTCTGCGGCGCCCTTCATCCATGATGTCCCTTCCTTACCACAGTCCAAAAAACAATGAAACCAGTAGAACATGAATTGCAACCTGTGAAACTGTTAATCCAAATATATTCTCCTTTATATTGGTTTGCTTTGGTGTTTGTCACAGTGATGGGGTGTCTAATACAAAACTCTTGGTAAGACAGATGAAAATGTGTTATTTTCAGTGTATTCCATAACCCCTAACTCCTTACGTCTCAAAGATCAGCCATACTTGTATTTAATTTTTACTTGTACATGTAGACAATTGTTAATTGAGTGCTTACTATGTAAATTACTGTTCTATCTTCATCTTTGTAATAACTCTTGGGAGACATTGTTCATCCCACCTTACACAATGCTGAGGCCCAAGATGTAAAGAATTGATTATAGAATGCTCTCTTAATTCAAAGGTACTCTGGTGAAGGTCCTTCTCTTATAACAGGGAAACTCTCAAAACAATAGCAATGCTTTTTCTGTAAGTTCTCATACTTGATACTTACAGCTCTCTTGTATATTCCCAATGTGTTTGTAATTAAGATCCATGTCTCAGCTGAGCATTCCATTGCTTAATGTTTCTTAAAATGAATATAGGATGAGCTGATATTTTAAATTTGCTTAGCTACCTATAAATTTGGGCTCCCTGACAATTTGTATATTATAGTTTTTAAAATTACAAAGAGGAGTAGATTGTAGGAGTAGATTTTTTTAAGGTATCATGTAGCTGTAGGAGTCACAGACAATGGCATCAAAGGGCAAAGAATGCATGAAGGCAGATCATGTTATCATGCATTCCAGAAGACAAAGGGAGGTGCAATAGGGTCCAAAAAGTGGAAATGGCTCTGGTCTAATACTATATACTTACTACCCACATACTAAAGAGCTTGACCGCTATTCCTCTGATGAACTCATATTTGTTATAAAAAGGTAAAGACATAGGTAATGCATGGCAATTTCTAACATACCTAGTTTTTTCTGTGAGTTGGGAGTTAAGAGAGAGTCAAGACTTGCTTTGCTGTATCTCTCTTAGGAAGAAAGAGACTGTGTTCAGTGGATTCACATAAAACTTATTATTTGCATTGATTATGGACTGGAAGAACATGGGACACAAATTCAGAACCCAGTTTGTAACACTGCAGTATTTTTATCCCATGGAGGTGTTGCAAAAGAGAGACAATGCATAAAAATGAATAATTTAATGTCTCCATATTTTAGCTACTAAATATTACAAACTGTTTGTGTAGTATAGAAAATTAAATGGTCAAAAGATATTAAAATGTTGCAGGTGAACAAGGGAAACCATCTAGGATGTTGAGTGAAACTTGCTGTACAGTCCCTCTAGCTTGTTGACCTCATAGTGTCATTATAGCTAATGACTTGGAACCACTTGAACCATCATTCCATTAAAGAAGCACATATACAATGTTGATCATTCTACTGTGTAGAGGGTCAGGCCGATCCAGAACTTTCCCTGAGGCCCTGATATATGGAGTAGGAACTTGGTTCCTTGTCTAAAACCAGATACATGTTTAGCAAGGGAAATAATGTTCTGGGGCCCACACCTCAGAGGAGCTATGGTTTTCTAGATCACAAGGTCTTCAGCACTCAACTTGTGACTCACTTAAGGTTACTATGTTACCTTTGTGCAACATTTCCTGATTAGCTTCATGATGACTGAATCCCATTGTGTGAAAATTTATGCTTCTTGTATCTGTTTTTCCCTAGAAAGTGTATATGCAATGCTGTATTCCTTAATAAAGTTGATTGAAATAAAGCATAGCTTGTACATAACCCCCTGGTATTAAACTATTAAACTTTTCTATCTCCTTTATTTATGATCACTGAAGAATGACCTATTACTCTAATGTGATTATATACATACATATATATATGTATGTATATAATGGGAGTGTGGGGTGTATGTATGTACATATAGTTGGTACCTGTGTATTTCTTAATACCATGAAGAGCAAGCACTGACTGCCATCACAGTAGAACATTAGATTATCATGCCCCAATAGTGTCTGTTTGTGAAGGACCTCGCATTTATGCCCATTGTCTTGCTTCGTTGCCTTTCAGAAATGTTGGAATCCAACAATGTGATCACTTTCAATGGCTTGGCCAACAGCTCCAGTTATCACACTTTCCTTTTGGATGAGGAACGGAGTAGGCTGTACGTTGGAGCAAAGGATCATATATTTTCATTCAACTTGGTGAATATTAAAGATTATCAAAAGGTATCTTTATTCTAATATATATATATATATAAGTATATATATATACTCCAATTATTTTTAAACACTGAAGTTTTTATGACATTCTCCAGCTATATCAGGACAACTTGCAGAACAATATTTTAAAAGGATGTTTTTTCCAAATATATATAAAATGAATGATAGCAATATGCTATTAGATGTACTAAGCCATATATCAACAAGGAAGAAATAACAGTAATTTTGATGGCCATTGGTTAAAAAAAAAACTTTAGCTTATTCTTCCTATAGAAAAAAATACCCTAAAAACCTGAAATGTTAGAGAAATACATTATAACTATGTATTCATACGTATATGTATTTGTGTAAGTTTGCCCATCTTCCCATGATGCTGGCTAGCTAAGGATCCATCAAGCAATTGTCACCTGAGTCAACTGATGGCCTTCTGGCATTTGTGCATAGTTTTATTCAAACACAGGCACTCTTATTCATTTGTATATGTTTCTATGTTACATGATACAACAGAGATGAGCAATTGTGACAAATCATATGACCCATAATGTCTACAATATTTACAATAATTCTTTGTAAATAAGAAGTTTGTAAACCCTTATCTAAAAATCAGATTTCAGGGCACTGGCACCAGATTTTTGCAAATTTGATTATTTAGACTTAAGGAGGATGCTATTTTTAATAATATTCCTTTAGACTTCTGGCTCATTTCAATAATGAACTATATGAAGTTTTAAAACAAACAGATTGGCATGGTAGACAGAATTGTTTTGCTACATTTACATGTTCTACCATAAGTCAACCAAATTCCCTTAGTTTTCCAGCAGAAATCCCCTGAGGAACAAAGGCTTTCTACAGCTGCTTCCCTGAACATGTTTATCAGTATCTGTGGGTGTGGCTCTGCCCCTTACCACTGAAGGCATTAATGTGGTGTGCTGAGCTATTCGTGGAGAACACACTGGATGACAACTTCTTAAAAGTAAATGAGCTATAAAAAGATTCTGTTCTGCTTTGAGAGTATTTCTCTGGCTATAAAACAAGTATTTATATTTAAATTGTCATTTTTTTAGTATGATATAACTTGATTACTTTTTATTCTTCTCTCATATGTCACACCCTACCACACTTTCCCTTCCTCCTTCCCTCCCAGATCCTCCCCCCAGCTTGATTTCCCCCCCATTTACTCCTCCCTTCCCTTCAGAAAAAGGCAGGGCTCCTAGAGACATTGGTGTAGCTTGATATAACTTTAAATTTGTCATTTTCTCTTTTTATTACCTAAACACAAAAATTCAGATACATATATACAATAAGCTTAAATTAATATGTATAGTAATATAAAATTGCATTCAGATATGATATATTTTATAGTAAAATTGTGCTGCTGACACCTAACTGGGTACTTCTAGTTCTGATTCTGGAAACTGAGTGACATTTAAACATCCTCAGGTAATAGCAATGAAATGATTAATTTTTTTCTTTCAAAGATTTTTTAAATGGTGACAAAATAAAGAAAATTTTGGTGTGGATATTTTATCCCAAAGCATCATTCTTTATGAAGTGAATTGGAAACCTAGAATATTTGATATTACAACTTTAGGATGTTATATTTGTTAAAATTTTCTGAATAGCTTTTGTTATTTTGTAAATTTCATTTACATATATTGAAACAGGTATATAGACGATAGATATTAGATTAGCTAGATAGATGAGAGATTAGATAGAAAGATAAATATAAAAATAAAGATAAATATATAGATGATAGATAGATAGATAGAAAAATAGGTAGATAGATGTATGATCAATGATAGGTAGATATATAGAGAGATAGAAAATATATGACCACATATATTTTCTCTGATTATATAAATTATGTATTTAACATTTACTTTTATATATATGTTATGAATTTTACTAATGAGATAATTTGTATCTAAAATTTAAAAGAATCAAATCATCACATCAAAATCCTATAATTTTATAAAGGAGACATATCCAAGAGCCAAATGCTTATACAGCATGGGTATAAGTTATCACAGGCCATAAACTAACCAACATACACATAACAGGGTCTTCTATTTAGACTGTTAATAAAAATAATTGAATAATCCCAGCACTGGGGAGGCAGAGGCAGGTAGATCTCAGTGAGTTTGAGGCCAGCCTGGTCTACAAAGTGAGTTCCAGGAAAGGCGCAAAGCTACACAGAGAAACCCTGTCTCGAAAAACCAAATAATAATAATAATAATAATAATAATAATAATAATTGAATCAATGAATAAATAAGAAATTAAAGATCCTGAACATTGTCACATTAATATTGTTACAACTCTTGCCCTTGAGTTTCAAATTCATATCTAACATAGGTCTACCTCAAAGATTAAGATATCTCATTAATGAACGAATAATTAATGTTAATTATATCACATTACTTAAAACAGTGAACTCAATTTATATCTGGCTATTTATTTTTGGCATGTTCTAATATTCATGGCTTAAATGATCATTAAAACATAGCAAATATAAATAATATTGACATGAACTCTGTAGAACATAACGTCATAAATAGTTCTTGATTTTACAACAGTAAAAATAAATGTGTTAATTTAAAGGTGACCATTGAGCTGACCACTTTTTGAGGCAAAAAATATAACTGTATGATCAGGTTTGGAAGAATCAGAGAAAGATTATTTTCCTTGAAGATAATAAATACATTCTATTTAGTCTAAATGATTAATAAGAACATGCATAAGAAATATTAATTAATGGTATAGAGTTCTTCTCTACTATACATAGGTTTCTGAATTTAATTCTCAGAACTATACTAAAAAATATATAGAATTGTTATAAAGAATAAATTTATGGCTGGTAAAATGTCTCATCCCCAAAAGTGCTTGATGGGCAGCCATGATGACCAGTGTTCAGTCAGCAGACCCAAATAAAGTGCTGGGGTCATAGAGCACTCCTGCATTCCTAGCTTTTAAGAGGTTGAGACAAGGGGATACCACTGACTTGATGGTCAGCCACTCTGGGCATATCTATGAGCTCAAAGTTCAGAGACCCACCTTAAAAATAGGATGGAGAACAATTAGGAAAGATACACAATTTTAACTTCTGGTATCCACACATCTGCATACACACCTTCACATAAACACACACACACACACACACACACACACACACACACACACACACAAAGTAGGTCAAGAAATACCTTAAAGAATACAGTAAAAAACTAAGCCATGGAAAGGTACTATTTTTGGAATAAAGAAAAAATGAAATGTAATATGCATATAAAATTATTTTATTAATATTAGGTGGAGAAGAAAAATATAATAAAAGCTCAAAATAGCTTAGCAAGAATGATCAAGAACTAGAAAACATTGTGTCTTCTAAAATCAATATATGTTCATATATATGTACATATATATGAATAAAATCTATAATTTTAGCAGAACTTAGCTAGAAGTTCACTATGATGTCCTACAAATATTTGTTTACTGTTAGAGAAACATTATATTTTTTCTTCATCCATTGTGAACTTCAAATTTAAAAGAAAATTCTCCTGACCTCAAGCACCAACCTGAAGACAGATGGACTGTGGGTTTGTCCTGCCACCCCTCTAGAATGTCAAGATTCAGAGTGATGTTCATTGATAAAGATGATAAATGTACTATTTTTGAATGTTTTCACTATGTGACTACGTCATGTGGAACACATTTAATGTGAATTTTAATTGAGATGCACAGACACAATTGGGCAGAAAATCACCTAAAAGAGTACACACTGAATGAAGAACTTAATGATAAAAAAATGACAGTGTACCCACTGTCTTTTTAAGCATCATATTTTTGACATGAAGTTGGAATGCATTTTTCAAGGCATCATGTTATTTCAATGATTCCTAAACTCTTGTTTATTAGTCCGCTGCATTCAGGAGACTAATTCCCTGGATTAAAATCTCAACCTTTGCCAGAGTGTGTGACCATTCACAGTGAATTATCCCGAGGCTTCAAATGAATGATGATCAGTCATTCCAAGGCTGAAAGCTTTCTAGGACATGTAAATAATAAACTGCCCCTGACTCTGGATTTTTATTTAACGAATGACATTTCCCCCTGACATGAACAAATATTACTAGAAAAGAAAGCTGATGCAGGAATGATAAACTGTTCTGCCCAGTGCAGATAAGACCCGTTGAAATTGTTCATGGAAAAATTGGAAATTTTTGTACTGAAATTTGGATAAGAGTACTTGTATTGCTACTAGAGAGAAAATATATGCAACTGAATAAACCACTACCAGTAGCATGGTCTACTGTGACCAGATTCGCAACTGGAAGAATTAAAACACACTTAAAATCATTTAACTAGTTTAGGTTTTGCATGATTTTTGTCATTTGGTTTTTGTAAGACACTGTCTTGCTCTGTAGTCCTGGTTGTCCTGACTTACTCTCTACACATAGCCCTGTCTGGCCTGACTCCTCACTCTGTATATGCAGTCTAGCCTAGTCCTAAAATCGCTTTTTATTTGTCGGCTTTATAGTTGTACTGAACACACACACACACACACACACACACACACACACACACACACACACACACACTCACCAGGAGGAGGGGAGAATCTCACTGTGTACAGGCAGCCCCGACTGGCCTGACTCACTATGTATACGGAGCCCTGACTCCCTCTGACTCACTATGTATATGGAGCCCTGACTCCTTCTGACTCACTATGTATATGGAGCCCTGGTTGCCCTGGTTTACCGTGTATATGGAGCCCTGGCTTGTCTGACTCACCATGTGTGTAGACTAGCCTGGCCTTGAACTCATGAGGTGTGTGGAGCCCTGGCAAGTCTTTTTGCCTCTGTATCCCAAGTACTAGGATCTTTAGTTAAGGAACACCATGCCTGTCAAAGAAGCAGTTTTTCAGAGCTATATTTTTTCTTTGTTTCCACTTTTATCTTCTCAAAACATATGTTGTTATTCTTAAATATTCCGTATTTTCAGGTGGAGACAGCAAGAAAGAGCAACAGAGAAAGAGATGACTTTGGAAGCTGTGTTTGCCAAACATTTCAGGTCTCGCTCTAGTGTGTCAGCCTGGAATTTGGTTCAGAGAGATATTTTCAGAGTACGCTAGTGATAAATTTTCAAAATCACCACTTCATGATAAATACTGAGGAATTTGGAAGAACATGAGACATGCTCTCTGCCAATTTTCACCTAGATCCTCATATTTTCCAAGGATGGCCTTCCTTTCCCACCCAGGGTAGCAGCTCTTTCCACGTCGCACTCTTCCATCTATTGATCACATTAACTGCTTTCCAACTCTAATTTATATGGATCAAAGAACAGTGGATAGATGGAGACTGCATGACTTAACACAGAAATTCATTTGCTAATGTTAAAAGAAGGTCGCATTTGACCTCTTCCTCCATAGAGTATTTATTTTCCTTAGTTGTCCCTAACAAATACAAAGATTATAAAATGCTGGGTCTCTTGGCAAATTTAATTGGTACAAACATGATTCTTTCTGTCCTTAGATTGTGTGGCCAGTGTCTTACACCAGAAGAGATGAATGCAAATGGGCCGGAAAAGACATCCTGGTAAGCATTCTTCTGCTGAATCATTCTAGTAACTTCCTAAGTAATATGTTACCATGTGATCTCTTCTTCTCTGGTATTCTTGTGAACATCAGTCTTTGTTTGTGGACTTAACTTTTGAAAGAATAGGTGTATTGTTCTATTATGGAAACAGTTTTATATAAAGAAAATAGGCAATAATAACAATGCTAATAAAAATATAATTTCATTAATGGCTTACATGTGAGGAGATTAATTAACAAAATGTGGTATTATAGCACACAAATTTATATTAAATGGCAAATGATCTGTGCAGCTAGAGTTATGTATGTTAGTTCATATTTGTTTCTCTTGAATAATGATTTTTTTCCTGTGTCATTGTTATAAAATTACCTTTCTATTCTTTTTATACATTACATTCTGTTTTTCTTTGTTGGTTTTTGTTACTTGTCTTTCCCACCTTTATTTTTCAAATAAATATTAAGAAATGAATATGCAGCTTACAGTATCCTAGACACTATGGAGTCAAACATTAGTATGCAATGCTATAAGTGTTTTACCATTTGCTGTTAGTCAAATGGCCTTTATCCAAGGCCATTTCTTCTTTAGGTAAACTTCGTTAATAAAATTAAGTTGGCAGTGGGTTGGAAGTATAGCTTCAAATCTGAACAAACCATAAAAATAGTTAAAATGCATCAATAAATAGACTACCATAAGTTCATTATAAAATATGTTCTCTATTTTATGTTTCATCAATGTTTCAGAATATCTAAAACACAAAGAAATATCTAAAGGTCTTATCTATTTTAAATACTAGCATTTAGAAGAAATTCATGCTGTGTGTTTCCTAAGGCATACATCTGTCTGTAAGAAGATATTATCAAAAGACAATCTGCTTGTCAATCGTATTCTAAAGTGTAGAGGAAGGATTTGAATTCTCTGGTACAGAATGGCTCCATTAACTAGTGTCATTGTCCCCTTCTGAAGAAGGATCCAGGAACAAAAAGCACAGAAGTCACTATCCTTGATGTATCTGTTTATTAGCAGACACTGGAAGGCTGTCATTGCAAATTACTTGCCAAATACAGGCAGTATATTAAAAATTAATATGAGACTATTTAACAGTGTCTTTTAGTTGGATTTGCAGATGGGTGGAGAAATCAGAATTCAATCAGAATACAAGGACAAGAGGAGATTTACAGTCAAGAAGTAGGATGAAGTTGGGGTGGGGGGCGGTTACCACAATAAAACTCTCAGGATAAAGAAAATTCTGACTGATGAGTTGGCAGGTTCTTTCTGAGGACCAACCAGAGCGAGAAGGGTAGAGCATGAAGGGTAGTGAAGTTGATGGGCTATTAGAGGCCAAGGATGATTTTCTAAACTTGCCAGCAGTGTTTTTGCTAAAACTGAACAGTACAGAGATGCACATACAAACATTGAGTGGCTCTTCAGAGACATCTGGTTGAAGTTAAGTCAGAGTCAATGTGTCATTATAAACTACAATATCCCATTTACTAGACCAGCAAATAAAGAAAATCGTAATACTCATTCAGAACCAAGTCATTCATTTTTTTCTAACATTTTAAGTTTTATGTAGGAAGTTAAGATTAAAAAAAACATTTCTCTGAATGAGGAGATGAATCACTTGCTAAGGTGTCTACAATGCAAGTGGGGGGCAGCAGGGATTGGACGCTTAGGACCCAAAGGAAAAGTCTGAGTGGCGGAGTACTTCCAGAATCCTGGCTTGAGGTGGGCAAAGAAAGGCAGATACTTGAAGCTCATTGGGCATCTTGCCTACGAGCTTCAAGTTCAGTGAGAGACCCGACGTCAAACAGTAGAGGAAAGACACTGATGTGGGCGGCACTCTTGGTCCTTCATTTGCACAAGTAGCGGCATGTGAGCATGTCTGCATACACAGGTACACACATCCACACTAACAAGCACCCTCAGTACACACCAACACCACAATCGATAACAAGGAAAGAATGATGATATCTTTGATCTCACTAGGAAATTTTAGATTTGAATTATTCCACCAAACAGAGATGACTAATGCTAGTGCTGCACCAGTGTCCTACTTTTCTGGACTCACCGAGACATTAACTCCAGCAATCACCAGCTTGCAGTGGAAGAAGCAAAGGTGGACTTGCTATGCTATTGAGACATTAATTATTAAAAAAAAAAAATCAATGCTGAATACTGACCAAAGTTGGTATCTCAGTATTATTGTTTTATGGAACCGAGTTGTAGATAGTAAGTGAAAACTTTGGTTTAGTCCTCTCTTGTGATCTGGACCACAATAGAGTTGTATGGTTATCCAATTAATTTTGTCAGAACCGAAAAGATACAGTGATACTTGTCTGACAACTTACCTAAATTTTATACTAAATGCAATGACAAAGTATGGAGTACATTTGGTTGCATGAATAAATAAGTATTTTCAGTGGCCAGGATGGGAAAATATTCTACTGCGCTTTTATATGGTTTCCAAAATTCATTTTCATTTCAACTTCTTCTCCTCTCTCTCTCTCTCTCTCTCTCTCTCTCTCTCCTGACATCTGAGATTTGATTTCTAGCTGGCATCCAGTTATTTCAGCTACTACAAAAATCTCATGTCGTAACGTAATATAATCTTAAATTCAGAAGTGCATCTGTAGGAGAGCAACCTCAGATTTTCAAAGTTCATTGCAAATGTTTATGGATCTTATAGAATGAAAAAATTAATAGTTGGACTTTGTTGTTTCTGGTACACTATGCTGGTGGCCCCTGATTGTGTGGGAGAGATAGGCACATTGAGTTCCACCCAGTATCTAAAGTTAACAGTAGGACTTGGTATCTAAAGTTAACAGTAGGACTTGGTAATCTCACTGAAACTATGGAGTTCAGTGTGTGGAAACAGCATTTTGAGCATGCATTTTCATATTTCTTTATGTTTTAATAAGACAATGTTCTTGTGAATTCTTAATTCTCACAGAAATTTTTATTTAATAAAATAAAAACACAGTGATTTTATTTCAATGAAATGATTTTATTTTAGTTCTACTTAACATTAGAATATGTTCCATATTATTCTTCTGTTTAATGAACTGGCTCTTTAATTTTTACTTTCCTTGCTCAGATATTGAAAGTATATTTATTCATTGAAAATATATTTAAATTCTTTTTATTTATTGTTCAACCTCATTTAGGCATTGTCTCAATGTATATATTTCTTGCTGGAAGCATAATTTTTTTGTTATTTTTATACTTTAATTTAGGTATCCACTTTGCCACCTTTTTCTTTACATATTATTTTGAGATAAAGATTAGATGACTAGTTAAGATTTGTAACATTTTTCTCTTGATAAACATAAGCAAAGACCATTATTATTTTAAGAAATAATATAAATAACTAATCTGAAAGAAAGATTAAGAGGAAAAAGTATATTTCATTCAACACCTGATTTGTGCAGTAACACTTGGGCAGTTTCATGGAAATTCTGTACTGTATCTTGAGTAAATAGTGGTCAGTGGGGATTTGTGGACAGTAATTCTTTTCAAAGTGCTCTTACGAGGCTGGAAACCACAAGGATGAAGCATGTGGGCGTGTAGCCATCAGGACTTCAAGATAGAATGGAAATCACAATAAAAATTGACCTTCTCATTTACAAAAATAGTAAACTATAATTTCCTTGTGTATGCTCTGTGGTTTCTTAAATGTGGGTCACCCTTTCCTGTCTGTTTGCTTCCACAATTCCCTTGGAAATAGAGTGTCTTGAAACAAATTATCTTGGAAAAGTACTGTCTTCTCAGTACCCAGTTCAGTGCAAGAATACAGGAAGAAAAGTAAGACAAAAACAGAAGGTAATATTATATATCTTGAGAATATAGCATTATTAAAGCGGCCAAGAGAGTGCTTGATTTCTGTTTGAAACTGTATCATCACCCATAAGTAACCACATGCTATTACATTGAGCTAACATAGTTTCTCCTTCTAGATATAGCATTATATGGAAAAGTAACTATCTCCCTATTCTCCTGTGCATTTGGGGAGATTCAACCCATCATTACTCTGCTCCAATGCAAAACAAACATATATTAACAGCAGCTATTGCACATAGTGAGGGCTGTGGTGAAGAAGCTATCTGCCTCCCCCCCCAAATGTATACACACACACACACACACACACACACACACACACACACACACACACACACGCACACCCAGTTGGGTATGTTGTCACTCATCTGTTAGTAAAGGACATTTCTTACAACATTAATCTGAGCTTGATTTTCCTCTCTTGTGGAAGTTAATAGACTATAAAGCATACCGTCCTGTTAGTACATCTCTTCACTTGATGTGTCAGGGCTAAACTATAATATCACTGCAATATTTTTGGTAGAGATATGAAGTGATAATAACCTTTACTATAACTATTACTGGAGAGATGCTGGAAAATATGTAATATATTTGGTATTAGGTAAGCTGATGAGAAAAATAAAATATGATCTGTACATTTTGACTGCTTCACTCTAGTCTCACGTTCTGAGGTTGCCAAGGCCTTAAATGCAGTGTGTTATTCACAGCATGTGCCTCTTGGTGGCTTAACTTTCTTGACCATGCTTTGCAAATGCAAAATGAATTTGAGCTAAGCTGGTAAAAGAATCTGTTTTGAATCAATAGCTCTCTGAATCCTCTTTGTTTATCCTACTAACCCATCTCTCTTTGCACTGTTTCAATAAAACCAAATGGCAACCGTATGACTGCTAGAAATATTTTGAACATCATTGGAAATCAAAATTTCAACCATCTGAGAGGGAACCAAAAGGAGCAGATTCTCGGAATTCTTTCCCAGATACAATTCAGAGAGTAGCACCATGCACCTGGACCCAGGGACTGCATTTCAAGGAGTTTTTTCCCCCAGTTCTTAACTGTTATGAACATTCAAAGCTATAGTGTAGAATAACATTTTACCAAAGTGACTCAGATTGCGGGACCTTAACAGCATTAATTTTTGACAAGTAACACAGTTGAAGCCATACTTGTATCATACATGCCAAACGTCCAATTTTGTTTAATATTTCAAAGTTCAGAATTGTCACTAACCTTCAGGGGTTTGTTTGTTTTATTTTAGGCACTTGAAGGTTTGCTAAAATTTTGCCAGTAAAATACAGTTTTGTTTTTTTTATAACTAGGAGACTACAAAAATCATAAGGGCTGATTAAAAATCAAAATTTGGATGTATATTTGTCTCATATTTTCATCTGAGTGATAACATTGACTACCTAGGTCACAGATTGTTTTCTACTGTGTTTTTGAAGTTAAGAGCCTTGGAAAATTAATTCCCTCTCAATAGCCAGTAGCTGGTTTCAAACAGCCTTGTGAAAGAAAAGCAGCTTCCTTCTCCAGAGTTGGGCATGCATGCTCAACAACTAGACAGGAAGTGTACCATCTCATTGAACTCAGCCAACCCAGCACACCCATCCTGCAGCGTTAAGGTTATTTTAACTATAACTCCTCTTCTATAAAGCCATCCATTTGGGGCAGGTGTTACCTGGCCCTCTTCTCACTGCTACAATGGAATTATACAATAAATGTTGATATTATTGTTATTGCCTTCTGGGAGTAATAAGGCCATTATCTATATGGCTCAGGAACCATGAAACTTTTGCAAGTACTCATAAAATCACAGCAGGATGACCAGCTATAAGTAGGTTAAAATCTGATATTATGTAATTGTTGATAATATTGATTATAGGTTTTATTGACAATGAAGATGACCTTAAAATTGATATTCTGTTTCTCACATACCTTATGATGCATATAAATGGATTTCTACTTGCTTTCATGGATACACTGACCATCATATTGTAGATTTAACCTTGACTTTAGGAATATTTCCCTTATAGATAATAAGCTCTGTCTGAAGATAAATATGCTGTAGTCAACTTTAGACTCCTTTTAACTTTAATTTGATTCAAAAGGGAGCAATAAAATTAATCACCATTACATCTACAAAACATCATTAAAGTTTTCTAAATTTCTGTTTGCCTCATTTAATATTAGTGTTGACATACTGCTTTTAGTGAGAGGTTACTGGGAAGTGGGATGCAAACATTATTCTATTTCAAAATGTAGGTATTAGTACCATAGGATATTAATTTTATCTTTACTATGTTAAAAGGAGAACACTATGAAAACTTCTCAGTGATATTCAACTAAGTGCTGAATGTATTAAGTATATTTTGCTATACTGTATGCTACATGATATTAACTATAGATTATATTTGTGCATATATGTTCATGTGTATATATGCCTTTATGAGGTGCTAAAGTACTTGTTTTCTAGTAGCATGCTGAGATAATTTTTAAATTAATGTAAGTGTTTATTCTATACTTCACTATACACTTATGAAAGGATGAATCATCATATAAATAAAAATATTATCAAATAATGATTATGTGAGTGGGAGGTAAATATCAAATCTACTATCCCCTTTTTGACAGGCATATTAGAATGAGTTATTCTGTTGTAGTAAGATATCCATCAGTTAGAATTTCTTCAGAGGACAGACTTAACTAAGTGGTGTATAGAAAAGATTTTACTAAAGGTATCAAACTTGATGCAATGGTAAGATGTGGTAAAGAATCTATGGAAGGCTGGCTACTGCTTCTGACTCATAAACAGTGCTGGAGATGCAGTAGAAAGCTGGAATTGGTGTTAGAGAAGAAAGCTAATATGAAGTGGAGAGAACAAGTGTCAAGGAGGATCAGGAACTCCTTTTCTCTACATCAAATTCCTCTTAGTCAGTTGCTAATCTTAATAAGGTGGCTTGCTCTGTCATGCAACTAGACAAGGATGAAGACAAGATCTCAGGTCTTGAAGTGAAATGCGTGGCCTGGAAAAGGGAGTGAGTTTCCAGCCCGCCTGCTACAGCATGCTCACAAGGGGCCAGCTTTTCAGACCCTTGACAAGAATATGGCTATAGATGAAAGCTTGCCTCCACATAGAAAGCAAACTTCTGATGTGAGCAACCTTACCCAAACCACAGAAGAGAAACATCTAGGAAATGTAATCGAGCTTTCTGAGTTGATAAAGTACAATTCCTCTATGGCTGTTGAAAACCAGTGTCTGGTTTTTTGTTTGTTTGGTTGGTTTGTTTTGTTTTTTGGTTTTGGGGTGTTTGTTTGTTTGTTTTTGCTGCTTAACCAGATGATGATCAAAGGCCCCCATTATCACAAAAGTGTCTGTACTGGAGAATGTTCCCCTGTGAGAGTACTGGAATCAGTTTCCTGACAATTCTAATAAACAAAATGTAGTTATATTTGTAGCAGAAGATGGATGGGCACACGTTAATACTCAAAACCAATTTTACTAAAGCTGCCTCTGTTTATCTCCCAGTGTGGGTTTCACTTCTTGGAAGTGTGTCTTCATCAGGAATGAACTAATACTTGAGTTGTTGGCATAATGTATGGGATGGTGAAGAATGCAGAACAGTATGAGAGTTAAGCAGTCTGGAAGCATTCAAAACAATAAAGACATGTTTATTCTAAGAAAGGATAACCATAGGTCGTGGTAGTGTGGGCTTTTAATCCCAGCACTCAGAAAGGAAAGGCTGGGGATATCTATGAGTTTGAGGCCAGTCTGATCCATGTAGTGAGTTTCAGGGAAGCCAGGGCTATGTGCAGAAAAGACAAAATGAACACCCCAAAATGAGAAATGAATAACCAATTAATGAATACATACAATTGCTCTGTTGAGATGTCTCATGAATCCCAGTTTTAGTTGAGGACAATGAAGCTCAGAGATCCTGAACAACTTTCCTGTAGTTACACAGAAAGTGGAAGATGACTCGGTTAATTCTAGCCCACAGCTCACTGATGGATAAAAAACGACTATCTCAATACTGTTTCTATTTTATCTCTATAACATCATTTGAATTGACCTGTAAGACTGTCTGAACTTCATTGAAACAATATTTCATACTTTTTAAAAAAGCAAAATTGTCATTGAACATGAATAAATGTTAACAAATTTTAAATTTCTTAAGTATAATAGTAATCAGATATCATTTCTGCAAGTTAACACATGAATATACGTATATATGCAATAATACACATGAACATACATGCATATGTATACACATGTATGTAAATTATTTGAAAAAAAATGTATCCCAGCACTCGGGAGGCAGAGGCAGGTGGATTGTGAGTTTGAGGCCAGCCTGGACTACAGAGTGAGTTCCGGGAAAGGTTCCAAAGCTACATAGAGAAAACCTGTCAAAAAAACCCCAAAAAACCTGAGGAAACAAAAAGCTGGACAAATAAAATTTCTCTTTAATGAAATAGAAGACCATAATTTAGCTAACCAACAGCAAAACTCTTCTACTATATTTGTATTAATTTGACTAAATAATTTAAACAATAATAGCTGTAAATGTCTTTGACTGAGCATCTTACATCTTCACATAACCAACATGCCTACAAGCTCTTTTGTGTTTGTATTTGTTCCCTGGGACGCTATAACACAAACCACAGAGTGGCTGGAAACAGCCGACACTTATTTTGTCCCTGTCATGTGAAAGAGCGAAGCATCAGCGGGCTGGCTCTGAGGTCCTCACCTGGGCTTGTTCCTAAGCTCTTCTCAAGCTGCCCCTCTGCATGCTCACTCCTCTGTGCTGTCTCTCGCCCTGATGGCGCCCTGTGTGTCTCAATTTCGGCTTTGCAGAAAACAAAGGAGGTTGCATTAGGGTCATCCTACGGGCCTCCTTTAACCAGTTTGCCAAGGCCCTGTGTTGAATACTGTCAGATTCCAGCTTTCCTGGGTGAGGATTTCTCGGCATGCCTTTTGAAAGCACGCGGTGGAAACCATCACAGGACTCTGCATCTTTAATCCCTCGCTGACTCCATGGCGATTAATTTTTGTGATTGGCAACACGTTTATATGATTAAAAAATCTTTTTCCCTGTGCACGGTGGTGAACGTTTTAATTCTAGCACTCAAGAGGTAGAGTCAGTTGGATCTCTTTGAGTTTGGAGACCGTTTGGTGTGCATAGTAAGTTCTAAGCCAGCTTGGTCTATGGGTGACTGCCGTTCCTTTCTTTAAAAAAAAATTCTTTCCATGATTTTATGTTCTAGGATCCTTATGAAGGAAATAAACTTCAGGCTGTTAAAACAGAAAGAAAGAAAAGAGAAAGAGTAATGGCATTGACTATTCTAATGGATTATCTACTTATACCAGGAGAAATCTGATACATCCTACCTGTGCTGTGCTTCCTAAACTTGTTAGAGAATCTATATTTACTAAGGGATATGTGTGCTCATTTTATATTTCTGACTATATAATATCCTCTAGTATTTTGGACATGAATGGCTCCTACCAAAACTAAACCTAACTTTTGAAATGAAACACCATGGATGGAGGAAGGGAGATGTGTGACAATGACATCCAACTGTCCTTTAAAGGCTGGGCTTCTCTCTAGCTCCTCTTCCTCCTGCACTGTAAAGACAGTCTGGATCACTCTTTGCATGGTGAATCCTGTTAAAAGGCGTGGATGGTAGAAGTCACAAGTTCAACATTAGATGGGCAATTCGAAAATGAGAACATACGGTGTATCCGTTTTATGAGACATGTCTCTTTGAAGAAGATTTCCAACATCCTGTAGTGAATTTGAAGTATTAGGAAGACATGGATAAGGATGATCAGATCACAGCTGTAACAGCACAATTTAAGAACGGAAAAAGATGGGGCATTGCTTCCAGATAAGAATGGGACAGCTCGACTAAGAGGAGGGACCGAATGAGTGACAGGGACAATCTCAGGGATTACTGCTTTGGCATGAAGCTCAGAGTATCCAGCCAGCTTGCCAAATAAATGGACCAGAGAAAAGAGAGCCAACAGATTAAGCTCAGGAATTAAGCTTATTAATGGATTTTCCTGCAGAGTGTGTCCACCCGTTCTGATAGACAGATTCCTTTGCTTTCCCAGCTGTTATGTTATACAGTAAAATAATTCCACATAAATGGCTGATGACACAGGGACTATTGATTTTTCCTTTCAAATGAATTGTCATTGACCTGAGGCAGTGCTACTCTCTACCCATTCATTTGGGGCTCATTTATATTTGAACCAGAACAAGTTTGCTTGATTTAATCATGAGCTGAATAGATTTGAATAGAGATTGTTCATGTTCACAGTCTCATCCCCATTTTTTTTTTTTAGCGACTTCTTTATTTAGATTAAATTTTCACTATTTCATCCATAATTTAAGAACAGGGAAGGAGGTAATTGGAATTGTAGGTAAATTATATTCTCTTGTAGAGAGTGTAATGATGGGAAGTTAGTTAAAAACACCTCCACTCTGTTCTAATTTTCATGCATGGCGCAGTTGTTTTGACAGATGGAGGGCTTTATTTTTGTAACGGTCCAGGAAAAGTCTGCAGCACAGTCTAATCAATGCTCCGTATCTGGATCTGTGATGCTTGTTTTTCCATTCATTCTGCTTTCAGCTCCTAGATCTTTTTCAAGGATAGGTATTTTCTTTACTTCTATTCTTCAAGATCATATTTTTATGCACAATTCTTCTATTCATATGATCCAGAAGGGCTGGAAACCCCTAAGACTCAAATTCAAACAGCTTGTCATAGAGGTTGATTTATCATGGCCCTCAGGTGTGGGCTTGGGTATTATTGGATTATAACTGCTCTTACTTCTAAACTAATGATTTGGGGGGACTGTTGATCTGAAGGTCCCCGTGATTGACTGGCTCTCAGGACATCAACTTGTTACCAAATTCATCTGTGTATATCAACTTCAGTTCCAAAAGGATCAAGGCTTGAAAAATGAATTCATTTGGAGCTGACCGCACTGTCTTTATTGAGCTGTAAATCCGCCAGTGTGGAGCAAGGCAGTGCAGGAGTTTAATGCCAAAAAGTACATTACATTCTGAGTTTTGAGAAACGTCATGGTTCAAGGAAAGGTCAGAAACACTCCTCTTCTGTCTCCCCAGAGCAGCAACGTGTGAAGTGTGTTTCCTTTTGCTGCCACGCTTCCTTCTCGTTTAGAGGAATGTCCAGGCAGCGTCAGAATAAAATGAATATCCTGTTTGGAACACTCACCAACCTTGGCAGCCATGACTAGAAAAGGAAGGCAAATGAATGACAGTATTGATAGGCTTTTATGTAGACATTCTCGGAAGAACAGATCCTTTCTGGCACATCTTTCAAGTTTTCGGTTCCTCTGTGTTCAGTTCTTTCTGTCTGCTTTCCTCCTCCATTGCTGCTGAGGACTCTTCCTTTGGCTATTTTAAAACCAATCTTGAAAGTATTTCCTTCCATTCCTTTGTGTTCCTACAACCATCTTTTTACCCTCTAAGCCCAAGAAATTGCTCCCCGCTCTATTTGCATCAACCTTTACTTTGAAAATAATACTAAGGTAGCCCCAGGGCATGGCAAACAGTACAATTTGCTGCCAACTGTGAGAGTTCAGTGGAGAAATTAAGGAGATCATTCTAGGCCTTGGGCCAACAGGGTGGGGCTCCGTTTTCTGTAACTCAGATAGACTCACTTGTTATCAGCACACTCAGTCAGACGCTTTGCCAGGTTTCTCAGCTACAGTCCCATGATTGATTTTGTTCCAGAAGCTTTGTAGAAGAATGGTTGTCATAGTATAGTGGTTCCCTATTTAACAGTTAATAGAGAACAAATTGAGAATTTGATATTCAATGTGGTCCAATTTTGCGGCTTTCAAGTGCTTGGGGAGTTTTTCTTGTGTTAATTATAACCCGCTAGTTTCTTTGGAAAGATAGACTTAGTTGTTGGTAAATTGCTAACTGGTTATCTAATCTATAAGAAATAACGATCTCACAAAAGCTATGCTATTAAAATTCATAACAGTGGTAAGGGTAACATGACCTTTCCTTTGTGTTTTCAAGTATTTGTACTCATAATTCTGTTTTCTTTTTAAACCACAGAGAACCATGGTCTGTTTTTAAATTGTTAGTAGGTATTAAATGTGAATAATGGAATTGGAGAAGTTAGTTTTGTATGCAAAATGGTATGTGAGTCTTTACAAGCAAACACACAGACCAACTGAAGTCCTGGTCTCTTCTGAAATGAACAAGGCATCTGTCTGAGTCTGAAACTATTACTTACTGGAACATCCATTTGCTTCCCCGTGCATGCACAGCCAATATCTTGATTTTGACATATGGTACTGGAACTCACTATTTATCATCTTCAATATGACAATATTGAGCCCACATTGAGGGATGACTGTCTCTGTAAAAGCAGAATACACGGCCACCTACATATTTCAAAGCAAAAAAATTCTAAAAATGGCTTCTTTGAAAATGACATATTTTTTTGAGGAGTACAAATATATCCTGTGGGCAGACCCATGAATGCTTCATTTGTAAATGAATTTATCAGATGTTTCCTTTCCCCAAACTCCTTCTTCTGCATAGGCATTCATGTTGGGTCCTGTAAGGGAAGGAGGAGGAACTGTTACAGAATGAGGACTGTGCTTCAACAGTGGAGGTTAAGTTTTATCTGCTTCAGAGCAATGATCTTTTGAGCAGGAACTAACCTGTTCAAAGTGAGCAAGGAAGGGAATACATGTACCCTTTCAGCTAGGAAATTTTTCCTCGTACCAGAACAATTTGCAAAGTCAGTTGATTTCAGTCAGGAAAAAAGAAAAAAAAAATACATTTTGGATCAATTTAACAAAACAAAGAAGTGTTTTATTGTCGTTTTTACCTCCCCAAATTATACATTATTGTTAAGAAAGCATGAGAACTCACATCTAAAACATATTTTGTTTTAGGTAAGTCCAATTCATCTTTAGAGAAATATATTTTTCAAAGGACAGCATCAGGCTTCACCCTGGTATAACCAGACAGAATGAACAGCAGGCATTTTCTTGATTTTAAATGTCAATTACTTAGCTGAAGTTGCCTGCTCCTTATTTTATTGGCCAATGGACTTAAGACCGAAGTCATCAGCTGCAGGTACTGAATGCAAATGCCATGTGGAAATGTACTCAGATTGTTATAACACTCCAGTTATAAACTCGAACTGACTGCATAAGGCCAGACGCGTTCTGAGTTCACACCTGAGAAGTCACGGGTCACATGAAAGCTTTGAGGGCACAACACACTTAGGAACAGAAGAATCAACCTGGTTCTCCATTTTGTGAACCAAACTCATTTATACAGTAGTCTGCATGGGGAGTTTATCTGCATTTATATAGTTCCAGCTGTAGGGCTTACTTTCAAATATTCAACTGAAAAATAACTCAGAAAACTATGGACATCCTAGAAAAACTCTTTCAATGTATTTTTATTATGTAGTATATGGATACATACTCATTAGAAAGAAATAAGATTAGATCACTAATGGTGACTAGCTATGTGTTATCTTTTATTTTTGTTCCCCTTTTCTAAATTGAGACTCAAAAGTCCCTTTTGTATGGAGAATCTCACCATCACCTCAGTGGAGTAATTTGTTATCTCGAGAGTTTGCTGTTGTTCTCTCTGTGGGAAAAGTCATCCATGATGTTGGCAACCCAGAACTATTTATTCCATTAGGTGAGATTGTTTTAGAAAAGTTTTAGTGAAAGAGTTATGGAAGGGTATATGTCTTAGTTGGGGTTATCATTGCTGTGATGAAACACCGTGGTCAAAGCATCTTGGAAATGTAAAGGTCTGATTGGCTTATACTTCATATCACTGTTCATTATTGAAGAAGTCAGGACAGGAATTCACACAGGGCAGGGACCTGGAGGCAGGAGCTGTTGCAGAGGCAGTGGATGGCTGCTGCTTACTGACTTGCTCCCCGTGGCTTGCTCAGCCTGCTTTCCTGTAGAACCCAGGACCAGTAGCTCAGGGAAGGCACCACCCAGCATGGGCTGGACCCTCCCTCATCGATCACTAATTAGAAAAATGCCCTATAGGCTAGCTTGCATACAAATCTTATGAAATATTTTCTCAATTGAAGTTCATTTTTCTCAGATAACTATAACTTGTGTCAAGTTGACATAAAACGAGCCAACACAGTATATTATATTTGTTTCCTCAAAGTTTAAGAATGTTTTATCTTAATTCACGTAATGCTGTAAACAGAATAGCAAAATCAAAATTAAGCCTAAAAAACTCTGGGAAAGAGATGCATACAAAGTCTGCCACAAATTGCCCAACACTCTTGATTCCTCAGTCAGGGTGACTGCTAGAACTAACTGGTTTGCGTTTTGTTTTGCAGAAAGAATGTGCTAATTTCATCAAGGTCCTGAAGGCTTATAATCACACTCACTTGTATGCCTGTGGAACTGGGGCTTTTCATCCAGTTTGCACGTATATTGAGGTTGGACATCATCCTGAGGTAAGGCTGACTTATAAAAAGGCTTTTCGCCCTGTCTCCCTCATGTCCAAAGGCTTCATTGCTGATCTTTTCAGTACATTTGGTCTCCTGCTCACTATTCGTGGGGACCAGCTTCAAATTCAGATGCAGCTATTAATTTTAGTCTGTGGATATAAATCAGAGAGAGCACCACTCATCAATAGCCGTGTGGCAGGAGAAAGGGAGAAAGCATTTGTTCTCACCCTGGGTTTCAGCGTAGTCCTTTGCATGGGAGACACATGTGGGCAATCTGAAGGTATACTCCTTCCTCGCTCCCTCCATCCCTTTCTCAGCCAAAGGTTTCTCCCTCCTAATCTTTTGTTTTGTTGGTTTTTGATTCAGGACTAAGAAGGATACTTTCTATACAAGCCTTTAAGGATGGAATCTCACATTTGGGTTTTTGCTTTGTTAGGTATTGCTTTTATATTTTTGGTTATGATATTGGCACGGAAAAGAAAAAATGCATTTTGTCATACTAAAGATGTTACAGAGGAAAACTTTAGTGAGAGAAATATAGTTAAATAAGTTTAAATCAAATTTAAAACAAGGAGACCTTCCTAACATTGGAAGGAGCATGTTGAGTTGGGCTTCTCAGTTGTCTCAATTATAAAGTCCATTGTCATTTTTGGCTCTGACTCTTCAGAACAACAGTGTTCATGTGGTGAGGAAGTGATACGTGACAGAGTTTTCCTCCAAATTAGAGTTTAGAAATGCTCAAAAAATAATTTGTTCGCAGAATATTTCTGGAATCCTAAAGATAACAACCAAATTTGCATACAACCTCTTATATGGTAAGCACTAGGCTCCTGCTTATTTCCTTAAGGTGTCCTATGGGATAGGGATGCATGTTTTGATTTCAAAGACAAGAAAGCAAAACATTATATGCTTTATCTTCTTTATGTAAGGTGACACATCACGGGCTGTGAGTTTCCAATGCTAAAACCAGTTATGTATGGCAGTTTCTGCTGTTACTTCCCTAAGGAGACTGGAAAGTTTACGATAATTTCCTGAGAACACACCATGTAGGTAAATTGTCTGCCTGTGCCCACCTAGCCTTGTATTCCTCCTTCTCCTCTTCCTCACAAGTATGTATGAAATATTTGCTGATAACAACAAGATGTTTCATCATGACATGGTTTTTAGGAAAGGGGGTCCTCCTTAAGTTCCCCATTTCACATTGAGGGAATTAGGAACTGGTTCACACACATGGCCTTGTAGATAACACACAGTCTTTTAGTTGCTTCTAAACTGATGAAATAACTGCCCCTATGCTACCACCCCGATGCTAAACTGCTGACATCAGTGAGGGATCCTAAAAACTGGCTCCACTGTAGTGCAGTTTGTACCTGGCACCGTAATGTTCCTTCCGAGGAGCACACAAGAATACAGCAGCACATTCAGGACTCTTACTGCAGAGGAGCAGACAAGCAAAGACTCTGCTATCACAACAGGCTTCAGATATCATGCTACAATGACCAGCTGTGAAGCCGTGGAGAAGTTACTTAACATCTCGGATGGAGTCTTTGCTCACAATATGTAAAACAAAATAAAAGCATCTTTGCCTGGGTATCCACACGTTAGGTTGACTCATTGCCTCCTAACACAGTGCTATTCAAGCTCCAAACTTCTAACCTCACTTGAAGCACGTCTTTCTTCTGGCCTCAGATTCCAGGGTTTTCACGGCCCTTTCCTCAGCATTAGCTGCTCTGTGTAGAACCAGTTGCTTGCTTTACTGCAACTATGTTTCTAGTGTAGATGATTGGAATGAAGATATAGGAGATCTGATAGGCAGGCATTGCTGCACAAGAACACCGAATACTAAAAAACGTACATGTCTCATACCGAAAGCTTTTGCTGTTGGTCTCAGGAGTAATTGTCATCCTACCTCTTATTTACTTTCCCCCTCATCTGAGACTAAAAATAATGCCACTAGGCTATCCTTACTAGCCTTAAATCTCTTAGCTTCAAAATCTGAAACTTTCGCTACTTTGGTATCTATTAATGCTAAAGTTCTCCATATCATCCACGAATTGCTGTCATCTTTCCTACGGTGATGTGCCCTACCCCTTCTATAATCGCTGTTTCATGTTGTTAATAATGTATCATATTTCAAGCCAGCTATGCGTTGCTGCTCTTTGGGTGGGCTGTTAGGGGACTGAACGGCTACAGGCCATTTGCTCAGGCTCCCCTCCACTAAAATAATAAATAAGCCTAGCTTCCAATGTGAGCTTCTTTGAGATGACATAGTGAGGTGCAAGGTTTTTTTTCCTGAGAAACTCAGAGCTTTGAGACAGGTCTACCTTAAGAAGCTCAGTGATTTTGATTTGCATGAAAACTATAAATTATGAAATACCATTCCAGAGTAGGAGGTCAGAAAGAAGATGATTATGCAATTACCTGGGGAATTTGGAGCAGTCTAGACAGGCAATCTAGGAAATTCTGGAAAAGATATTATCACCAGGGCTTGTCTAGACTACATCAAATTTAATTTTCAATGCTTAAGCTGCCTTCAGAGACAATCTGCTTTAAATTGATCTATACTATTACTTAAAATGCTATCCTTGGCTTTAACCAATTTTGCTGTTTATGAAGTTGAGAAAGAGAGACAATGTGCACTTTATACGGTTAGAAAAGAATGACACTAATGGAAAGCCTGGAGAGGCAGAGAATGTTGCCTCAAGATTCACACGCTCATGGAACTTGAAAACACCATCTTCAAAAATCCTTTTAAATAACACTTATGGTCTACAGTATTATAATATAATTACCTCTTCTGTCCTTCCTCCTTCCTGTCTCCAAACCACATCCCCCACTCCACCCCCCCACTGCTCCCTTTCATGTTTATATCCTCCTTTTCTTCAGTTATAAGATTTTCCTTTTAGATTTTAGGTTGGAAGTTGCATGCTTATTTTCCTGATACCTGTTTCACTTGCAAAAATGGCAATGAAACATAATTGTATTATATAATTTTACACAGTGTTTTTAGACTACAAATAATTGTATTTTAAAAGAAGAAGGGTCTTTGCTTTTAGCATTTGGGAAAGCTGTCAGAAACACTGCCATATTCAACTTCTGCTTTGCAGTATACCTCCCTTAAAGTGACTCTTGTCTTATTCTTAGTTTCCAAGCTTGTAGAAACTTCACCATTAGAGAACTGCATATGAACTGAATATCTTTGTGGCAGAATGCCACACAAGTTAAAATGCTGCTTTTTAAAAAAATGCAAGGCCCCATTCATCACTTAATAGCTTTGAATCTTATAGGAGAAAATTATCACTTGCTATTTCTAGTGATAAAAAAATTTCCAAAATATCATCAAGTTTAGCCTTGTAGTTATAAAAATAGACATTTTTATTCTTCTAGCATTTTGATAGCTGTATATGCACTCTTGAATAGTATCTTCCAAAAAAATCCAGTTTTTCTGTCTAGTGAATGCCTTTTGACCACACGCAGTATGTCATTGATTGCTGTATTAAACAGATTTTTCTGTTTCCTGTGGTACATTTGGGAATTGGTAGACATATTAATTAACTCCAGTTCTGTAAGATATGTGTCAATCAATTCTTGGGCATCTGCCAATAGCCCTTGACACAGCAGATAACTGCCAACAAGGTCACATGCCTCGTACACATGTGTACGTTTGTCATAAAGTGCCTGCAGAGTTCACAGAGGGAATGATTCAGTCTAGAGCACGGAGGAGCTTAGAGTTGTAACTCAGCATCGCTGCCATTCACATGAAAATTGTGAGTCATCCTGTAGAGGCTGGCTATTCCCCAATGGCTTATAGTATATGGTATTTCCCCTTCAAATTTACATCTGTTAATAAAAAAAAAAGTATGAATTTAGGAAGAGTATAGCTTTTCGAAGAAGTATCTGGATATAGTCTCAAATTCCAAATAGGTCTCTTCTATGTATTGGCAGACATCCTAAAGAAAGGTGGACCCAGATGTGTGCTGGATAGTATTAACTCTATAAATACTCTCATAATGTCATGGTCTCAATTTATGAGAGAACCAAATGGACATTAAGAAAAGCAATGAGGCTTAATGGCCATCTCTCAGGTCACCTTTGCAGTGACAGCCAATGTATCTCTGCAGGAAATAGCATTGTTTGTCTGGTTTTTCCCTTTTGTGATGAAGGAGACTGTGTTTTGTATAAAAGTCTGCAGCACAGAAGTTTTTAAATAGCAGGCCGTGCTATTAATGAATTGATCTCTAATCATTCGGTTCAGTCATCTTTCTCACTTATTATTAGGTTTGGTCTGGTGAGCACATATTTGTTTCTAACAACCATGAGTGAACTAGTGGAGAGTCATTTCTGGGTCACCTTTTGATGTTTCCTAGCCATCCATCGGAGTCTGCATTTGCTTTGCAATAAGCCAACCCTGGTGGGAATGTCTGAGTTCTCTGTCCGTTTCTTCCCTGCTGTTCACTATCTCTACCAGAGCTGGTTAGTCCTTTCACTTCTGGCAGAGCTATGCAAGGTTAGGGTTAAGTCCTTTCTGGTGTCTGTTTTTCTTCTTTAACCTTTTTAAGTAATTGAATCATTTTAGGAAATGGATCTTTGGGTGTACTACTGTTTAATAAACAATACTTCAACTTTCATCTCAAATTAAAATTTAAAATCATCTGTTGATGGTACTTGAGACGCTTTCCAGTTCATGTATTCTGAGAGAACTTAGTGCAACCATCTATTTCTCCAAGAGCTATTTAAGTATAACCAGGAAGACTATTTCTCAAAATGACTAGGCTCAGGGACTGAGTTAGGAGGTAGGAGAACATAAATTGTGATGACATAAGTCTAGAAGAAACATTCAAAGCTGTTAAAAATAAATAAGAGAATCTCCATTAGCACTGTCCATATACCTACTTCAAATGCTTTTAATCCCATGATTTGACCTCAATATTTGTCTTAAAGGATCATAGTTTTGATATTAACATTCTTCTCTGCTCTATCATTTATTCCATTAAATTGTAAACTGTTTTTTTTCTCACAATATTTCACAAGTTTTATTCTTAAAAATACTGGCAGATGAAAATGGAAATGTTAGAATTCAGTTCACAACTTGCAGAATATTAATTGATGTTTTAGCTCAATTGGTTCATCTGTTGCTGGTAAAAGGTTATGGGTAAAATTAAACTTTTTTTAAGTCAAAGTTGATATACTGAAGCCATGACTAATCACTTACTAAGAGAAATACCACCTCATAATCATGAAAAAAGCTTAAATCTTGGTGTCTTTGTGTGTTCTTTAATGTTGTAAGTGTGTAGCTGGAAAGTTTCTCTCTGGGTCCCACCAAACCCCCTCAGTCCCACAGCCCACTTATGAAATAATCACTCAGAAGCTTATATTAATTAAAACTGCTCAGCCATTAGCTTAGGCTAACTACTGACTAGCTCTTACACTTAAACTCAGCCCGTTTCTGTTAATCTATATGCTGCCACATGTTCTGTGGCTTTACCTGTGTCCCATTACATGCTGCTCCTTTGGCAGCAGGCTGGCTTCTCCTGACTCAGCCTTCCTCTTCCCAGAATTCTCCTCTCTGCTTATCCTGCCTATATTTCCTGCCTGGCTACTGGCCAATCAGTGTTTTATTTATCAACCAATCAGAGCAACACATTCATAGCATACAGAATATCCCACAGCATAAGTGCAAAGAATACTCTTGATTTTCATGGGCTAGTGAGAAGTAGATGCTGACTCATTTCCTTAGCCGGTGTTTGACTGCTGTGAAGAGACACCATACCATGCCCACTCATAAAATAAAGCATTTAATTGGGGCTTGCTTATAGTTTTAGAGGCTTAGTCCATTATCATTGTGGCAGGGAGCATGGTAGCACACAAACAGACAGGGTACTAGAGAAGTAGCTGAGAGTAATACATCCAGGTCTGCAGGCAGCAGGAGAAAAGAACAGCTGGGCCTGGCTTGGACCTTTGAAACCTCAAAGCCTATATCAAGTTACACACTTCCTCCTACAAGGCCACATCTTCTAACCCTTCTCAAGTAATGTCACTCATGGTGACCATGCATTAAAGTATATGAGTCATTGGCATCCTTATTCAAACCACCATACTCCTTATGTGCATGCTGTTTTCCACAGAGAAAAGGAAAAGTAAAGGCATACTGTACTCCTTTCTGGGACTAAAATAGAGTTTTCAAAAAAAGTAAAACAGAGAAAAGAACAGCGGTGAAAGAAGTAAAAACTCCCTAGCCCTGGAGATGGTGGGACTGTAGGCCCAGTGGTGGTTTGGTATCTGGCAATCAAGTTCACATTGCAAAGGGCTTTTACCTTGCCTAAAGCACAGCAGTACCTGCCTCATACATTTGATAGTGCTAATGTGTTCAGTTTATTTATCTTTGCACTTTGCTATTGTTTAATTTTAGGCATGAAGATTATATTTATACATTTACAAACTTACTTACTGTTAGAAAATATACATTTGAAGTTAATCCCTAACAGCATTCTAGAAAATTACTTTACAGTGTTTTTTAAGGAAGATGACATTATGTCTTCACATTCATTTGGATGACACTCATCATTGGTCCATGTTTCTTAGGGTTCCTGGTCTCTGACGTGGTAAATGACACATGTAATTTTATCATTGCTCTTTTCCTAACTCTGAATGCCTTATGTAACAGCAGTTTATCATTGTTTCGAGAGTTAGAGCCAGCTAAGCAAAGGCTAGAAAAACAAACAAACATATATTTCATGATGAAGCATTACACTGATTTATATAAATGGGTCAAGAACATTTTTTTAGGATACATGAAGATATTTCCCTTTATAATCACAAACATGATTGCCCTGTATTAGCATGTGTGTGTGTGTGTGTGTGTGTGTGTGTGTGTGTGTGTGTGTGTGTGTCGTGTGGAATTTAGAAGATACTTGTGTAGAGTTGAATCTGGACTTCTACATTATGTAGATTGCAGGGATTTAACTTAGGTCTTTGGCTTTGCAACATTGAGTACCATGTGCTTCTCTACCCACTTAGCCATCTGAATGAGCCCTGTATTACCTATTTAAAATAAGCCATGTGAGTTGACTTCAGTAATGCAGATTCACTGGTTCTTGATAGAGTTTGAACAAACACCCTTGTTCTGAGCTTATTTTATGTTGTTCCCTCAATACTTATGTTAGTTTTCTAAAACATCTCCACTAGAATTACAAGTCATATATTCAATTTTAATTTTTTCATTAAAAATGTTATTCATTTTACATACCAACCACAGATCCCCCTCTCATCCCTCCTCCCATTCCCCTCCAGCCCCCTCCCCAGCCCACCCCCCATTCCCTCCTCCAAAAGAGCAAGGCCTCCCATGGAGGGACAGCAAAGCCTGGTATATTCAGTAGAAGCAGGTCCAATCCTCTCCCCCTGCATCAAGGCTGTGCAAGGTGTCCCACCATAGGCAATGGGCTCCAGAAAGCCAGTTCATGTACCAGGGATTGATCCTGATCCCACTGCCAAGGGCCCCTCAAACAGACAAAGACACACAAATGTTAAATTGAGAACTCTGTTAACATTTTATAGATTGACACATTGTATTACTGCAAGAAACATTTGATTTTCAGCATAGTACAAAAGTTCTCTAAAATACATACATCTTTTTTTCTAATTCCATTTTGTTTTAAAGCACATTTTAAATGTAGCTTTTTCATTTAGTAAAAGTTGTCTTATTGGAAAAAAATTTAAATTTTAATTAAAATATAATTATATGATTTCCTCCCTTCCATTTTCTTCCTCCCATTGCTTTCAAATTCATGGTCTCTTTTTCTTTGAGTGTGTGTGTGTGTGTGTGTGTGTGTGTGTGTATGTGTGTTTCATGGCTGACTACTTGGTTTTGGATAACCAATTAGGGAGCTTATCTTTGGGGAAGACTTAATTCCCCCTCTCTCAGTAGTCCTTAGTTACCTGGAGGTCTTAGTCTAGGGGTAACACCCCTTGAGATTTCCCCCTTCTACATTACCCTGTCTATTGGGCTTGTCATTATTCAAGTCTTGTTTAGGCTGTTTATAGTTTCTGTATCATGGGTTTAGTTTCTCTCATATCTACAAGATACTGTTTCACAGCAGGCTTCCTGGTCATTTGACTCTTACATTGATTCACCCCCTTTTTCATTGTATGTCTTGAGCCTTAGGTGAAGATGTTGTGTTGTAGATATATCCTTTGGGACTGGACACCCACTATAAATAGTTCTCAGCATTTTGATGAATTGTGGTTCCCTTTGATGATCTCCATTTGCTATAAAGAGAAGCTGTTTTGTTGAGAGGTGAGAGCTCCACTTACCAGCATGTATAAGGATAAGTATTTGGAATGCAGTTAGAATTATGCTGGTCTAGTAAAGGGGGCATAGTAGGTCCTCTTCTAAGATATGTAAGTAGAATGAAAATAAGCAGATGGAATTAATTTTAATTAGCTAAAGATGTTCAAAGTATTGTTTAGGTGTACTGTCAGTAACATTTATATTCTTTTTTCTACTTTAAGTTTACTAAGCTCAGTTTAGGTAAGTCTGGAGTGTCCCATGCCTTGATGTGGCTGGGAGCTACAGCCCAATCTACAAGGTAAGACAAGGGTGGAATGCCCAATGACTGATAACTGTTATGCCCACATTAGCAGTTGGTAAGATATTTGGTACCTGGTCCCTTAAATCCTTTATTTTCACTTGTAGTTATATTATTTAAACTGCCTTACATTTATCCCAAATTCAATGTCACTGACA
This sequence comes from Peromyscus eremicus, assembly GCF_949786415.1. Lineage (NCBI taxonomy): Eukaryota > Metazoa > Chordata > Mammalia > Rodentia > Cricetidae > Peromyscus > Peromyscus eremicus. The sequence goes on along the minus strand of NC_081418.1, from coordinate 9,205,376 downwards.
TAAAAACATAATGAACTCTATCAGTGTGAAGAAAGTGAAGTATTTTCCAGTACATTGTACGTTTGAACTTCCAAAAGGTGGGCAGGGAATTTAAGGGTGATTGCTCACTTGGCAAAGTACTTGCCTTGCAAGCTTGAAGGCCTGAGACTGTTTTCCCAGAGTACATACTAAAAAAAAAAAAATGTCTAGTATGGTAGCACATGCTTCCAACCCCAGCACTGAAGAGGCGGGAATAGATGCATTTTAGGGTTTCACTGGGCTGTCAGAATAGCCTACTTGTCGAGTACCTGGCCAATGAGAGATCCTGTCTCAAAAAACAAGGTGGACAGTATCTGAGGAGCAACAGCCTGGATTACCCTCTGGCTAGCACAAACACATACACACTTGTGCCTACACATCCCCCTGCTCAAATGTACACACACTAGGAGAGTGGAAAGAGAAGCCATTGTTTTACATACACATATATATGTGTGTATATATATTTGTATGTATATATAAAACACACACACACACATATATATATGTTTATACATATACAGTGATTTTAATAAGGTAGCCATTGTTTTCTGAAGCATTTCATAATAAAACTTTCAACAAGCCACTCTACTGGTTGCCATTCACTAATGTACCAAGTGGAGAAAAGAGAATAAATCACTCTATGTCTAGACTATTGAAAAAGTAGTATTTAGCATGTTTGTTGAGATGTGGAATCCCTACTTGGTGTTATGAACATCATGAAGCCCAGAGTCTTCTAGGGGAAGACCTATACCTGTAGATCTGATAACCTGTGAATGTAGCCAAGAACAGGACAACACTCAGAACATCACTGTCTACACTGCTGCAGTGTGTTTGGCTGTGCTAGCCTGAGCTACAGTAAGATTTTATAGACAACAAGAGAGAGACCACGGAGGGCCAGGGAGGAGCAGACCAATTCTGATTCTGTATTGTAGAAGAGGTATGGGCCAGATGTGAGCATTGCACCATGAGGCAGTTTGGACACAGGAGAACCAGGGAGGAAGAAACAGCAGAGCCTGGGGAGGAGAGCAGCATGGTAGAATGAGCAGAGCTTAGAGGTGACCATGAACAGCATGTTAAGCAGAGTAGACCCCTGGCATGGGTCCTTATTTCTTAGACTTGAGAGACTGTTAGAAAGTAATTGAGGGTAGCTCTCTTTATATCTGAAGTTGCACTTAATTCCTGAATAACAAGGGATGCAATTTGTATATAAGTAAATGGTTCAATAACATTAATATGACTTCTACAAAAACATGGTGAACATCTTTAGTTAAGATGCTAAGATTAATGGAGAAGGTTGCAAATATACAGAGCCCATGTACACATAAAAATCTAACTTTGATCTGCGTTAAAGCATCAAAAATAACAATTATATTCCTCAAAACCAAGATTTATTGAGCAATTAACATTATTTGTGTAGTCTGTATCAACTACACTGAATCATCACAAAATGTTATGAAGTCAGTACTCTTTTTAATTTTGACTTACTAGTGAGAAAGCTAAAATTCTTTAGTATTTTGTAGTGCACATGCATGAAGCATGCAAGGCAATGGTTTATGTCTGTGTTCAAAACTTGCACCATGAAAAGATGACTTACAGGATACTGGAGGACCACGAACTGAAACGATTAATCCTGTTTTATGATACTAGGCCAATTTTAATTTTCCCATATTGGTATTTTAAAAATACTCCATGCATATCTAGTTTGGACCAGGTGATAAGTGCGAATAGAGGGGCAGTTGAAATGAGCAAAGGCTGGCACCTTCAAACTGGAGTCTGAAAACTGAACAGCATGTGAATAGTTGTAGAAGGTGGAGTGGGCAGTGTTAGCAATGGCTGGAAGGACGGAGGCAGAAAGGACAGTCTACAGGGAAAGGGGGATAGCACAGGATGCATGGTACATTTCAAGTACGGAAGCTGGAAATCACATTAAAGGTTGAGTTGAGGAAGACTAATTGAGAGTCTTGTGAGGTTTTACAAAGCCAGTGGTACTATTGCCAGCATTCAAACAGAAATATATTTCTAGGGCATAAATTAGGGGAGAAAGTAAACAAGCCATACATCCATTTTGAACAATGGCAAAGGTCTGGTACCAACTGAAGAAAAGCCAAAAAGAGACAAAGTGAAAGACGCTGAGGAAACTCTGTGATTCTCAAAAGAAAACAAGAAATCAAAACATCCTTCATGTTTTGCACAAATTAGTGATGTGTAACTGAGATGACAGAGCTTAGAGTTTCCAGTGGGGGGATGGGCTTCACATCCTCTCCTGATAACTAGGCAGACTCTCTTTGTAGCATGATAGCTCCTATATGCTCAGTTTCTACTCCAGAGTATATGAATAAAGGCCATGCATGTTATTCTAAAACATTAAGCTGTTGTATACAAAGGTACTGGGAATTCCTAACCTTGATGAATTACACAAAAATGAATAATGCATACCTGGAAATCCAGAGAGAGGCATGTGATGTAATGCATATTTTGAATATATTGCAAATTCATTCCACTTTAAAAGTTCTTTGAAAAAAAACAGAAACTTATCAGAAAAATACATTTAATATATATCACTACCAATAGTGATTTTTTTCTATGAAAATCACTGTCAGGCTCTCTGTAACTTTTGTTTTATATTTGTGTATTTGAAATATTTTTGTTTTGTTTTGTTGCTTTTTGTGAGACAGGGTTTCTCTGTTGGAATGCTTAAGGAATTTGTTCATAACAACTTCCTAGTTGTTTTGCTCAGGTTTCGTTGAGTTAGAATGGCTTTCTAAAATGATTGTTTTACTTACTAGTATCAGTGTCTGCTAGATGACATAATTAATGGCTTTAATCAACATTAAAATATTAGATTTTCATAACCCTGAGATGTAAATATTTCTTCATTTTCCCTTTGAGGATACAGAGGCTCAGAAGAGAATCAAGAAGTTACCTAACATCACACAGTGAGAAATTTGTTTTCCTCACCATTGTGACATGTGGCCTTTCCAATGCCATCAGCACTACACACCGTTGAGAGAATGCTATGCCGTGTGTGTTTATTATTACTCAAGTGTACATCATTTCAAAACATTGCATTTTAAGTTAGTGCACCACCAATTACATTATCAGAACATTCTTGAAAACACCATGAAGTGCTTGTATCCAAAAGGTTGTCAGTACTTGTCAGTTTGGTGAAATTCCATGGCAGTGATGACTTACCTGAGTCCCTTAATAGATTATAAAGATGAACCAGTCAGGGAGTGTTGTTTTTTATAAAAGAAGTGAGAAGGTCTCCACAGAAACAGCTTCATCTGGTGATACTTATTCTCTCTATAGATAACTTAGGGATTAGGCAGATAAGCAAAACCCACTTTTTCTTATTTCTCCACAGACACACTCAGATGTGACTATGTGTGCAACACAGTGAACTGTCATCTGTTTCTCTTAGAGAGAGAACTGTCACACTCTATAACATTAATGGAAGTGTATTTCAAATTGAGTACTTAAAATACAAACTCTGATGAGCTTTCCAACACTTCAAATAAGTTCAGCGTAAAGAGTTGCTTTCTAATATTTTGAGAATGAAATTCTACAGATTTCAAAGAAAAATCCTTGTTCCAATATACAATTGGAAAAATGCCATAATTTTTAAAAATGGAGGAGTCTTAGGAAACAGATAATACTAAATTTTATATGGCATCCAAATTACTAAATAACAGTAGATTGCCATATTCATCATTCTGTTATCAAGATATAAATTGGCCTTATCTAGTTATTAAGATCAATAAATATGATAAAATATTATGTTTAAAAAGAAGCTACATTGTATTCAAGTTCAATTTTCTAGTAATGAGTCTTTAAATTTTTCCAACTAGGATCAATGTGCTTGGGGAAATATCTATTTATGTGAAGGATAATTCTTTAATCATTGCCTCATAAAAGGAATGACATGGACATTCAACTTTTATTCAAGTAGCCCTATATTTGCATAGTTTGCTATTATACTTTCATAATTTAGAATACCTTGCATTAAAAGAGATAGAGAAGTTGCTCCTACTAACTAAATCCACCTTGATAACTGAACATTACAGGAAAAAAAATATCATTTCAAATAGTCAGAAACCAAGTCACATAGAATGACCACTTTCCATTTTAATTTTATTTTTATTTTTCAATCTGCCCTTCTAATTCAATTGTGCATCCTTGGCCACTGAAAGCAATCTTAGGAATTGCTGAGCTGCTTAAAAGGGAGTCTAATGGGATGTAAAAATCAATTCACAGGTCTGCTGCTGATTCATTGTGTGACTTTTGCTTCTACTAAAATGACATGAAATTGGTCTCTTCCCCATTTTAGACCTCAGTATTTGCCTCTTGATAGAAAAACACTTATCTAATGGGCACCGTGCATATACACCTAAGAAGTAGCACCCTGAGTGTAAGTCCCAAGGCTAGCTTCTCTCTCAGCTGCTTGCTGCACTGGAGATTATCAGAGAGCTCTACAGAGGCTGGACGTCTGTTCTTTCTAGTACTGCAAATGCAGCTTTGTAAGTGTGCCAGGGTTCAAGCTCCTTTTAAGTGCTTTTATCCCAGTCATTTTTTTCTCCTGATTTACATTTTCTTGGCATTGAGTAGCTGTCTTACCTCATATTTAAATTGATTAACCTGGAAAGGATGGATACTTAGTGCCCCACATTTATTTGCCCTTCGCTGGCCTAAATCTGGGGGACAAATGTCAGATCTGAAGTGAGGAATCCCTATTCCCTGTACAGTGTGAGGCTGATACAAGTCCCAGTACCCCCTTGTCACCATATCACATTTTCACTAACAGTCATATGGAAGCTTATCTCTGATTTCATGCTGAACTTACCCATAAGTTCATAAAAAAAAATCTTAGGCATATACAAAAAACAGATAACATTTTCAGAAAGGAACTTATCTGACTATAGACTGTGAACAGACTTTGTGAGTAGTAAGCAAAATATTGCCATTTTTATCATGTGACAAACTAAGCCTGAAGTGCCTTGTCCATAAAGTACGTCAGAAACAAACTTGTCCTGCTGTTCTAAAGAACATTTCAGGAGAAATCAGATTCCACGTTTGCCTCATACATGACCAGTCTATCTTAGTGACCTTCACTCTTCCTATTTTCCTGATGAGTTCTACAAATCCCCTAAGGCAAACATTAAAAGCATTTTCAACTATATTGACAGAAGATGAGTTTGACCTGAACAATATCAGTTTATCAACTGAGTGGAGACTTTGTGTACTCTCAACTTCTCTAGAATCTAAAAACATCTGCTATTTTCCTATTTAAAGCATGTGTCTGCTGACAAATGATGGTGACTTCCATACTTGCTCAAAATACATTTATAGCATAGTTATTAGACAGCCCCTCTAATCTCTATTCATTTTAAAATATAAAAAATGCAATAACTGGGGATGTAGCTTAATGGTACAAGGCTTGCCTAGATGTACCGGGCCCAGAGTTCGAGCCACAATAGTGCTAAAATTGGTAAATTAAATTTAAAAACTGTAATGGCTGGGGAAATGACTCAGAGGTTAAGACATGTATTGCTCTTTCAGAGGCTCTGCATTCGATTCCCAGCATCACTTTGAGCAGCTCACAGTTGTCTCTAACTCTGGCTCCACAGAACCTGATGATGCCTCAGGTTTTCATGGGCAAATGCATTCACGTACACATGTATGCACACAAATATGTGCACAAGATTAAAAATAATAAAAATAATTTTTAAATAGAAAATTTAAGTTCATATAGATATATATATGATTTTATTTTTCAAAAATAAAATAAATTCAATTTCTGCTGGTAGCATCAATAATTATTACTCAAATAAATTTGTATTTTACCTTCATTTCTTTGGGCATCTACTGCCTGATTATGAATCATATCATGTGATTTCAGAAAAAAACTTTATAATTGTTTATTTCATAAGAATAGTTCTTGCTTATAAAAATGAATTATCATCTCTCCAGAATAGATACAATTTAGGTATTTCAATATTATTTCATTTTATTCTCATGAAAGTCACTGGATTTAAGTTGCATTCTGTTGGTTGAAGCACTCACCACATATCAAACATTATCAAAGAAAGTTACTGAGTCCATTAGTGAGAGAGCATGAGTGCAAGCCTCATGTAGAATCTCACCCACACACCTCTGTATACAATGGACAGGAACGGCTCAATGCTTTGATCTTCCCTGGGGAACATAAAAGAGAGGAGGAAAGAGGCAGCATCTGTCAGAATAAAGGTTTAATGAACAGGTGGAGACTAGTTGAGTGTTGACACAGAACATGAGAAAGGCAAAGAAAGATAAAATGCAGAATCGTTATCATCACAGACCTCCAGGGTCCAAGGAAACAGAGTCTGATTCAAGAAAATGATGGTCAAATGAATGCACTTTGATTTCCACTGAGCACTCAGAAGCCTGTACTAGCTTCCCACATACACCCTTAATGGGACCATACAGTTCACTGCGTATGTATATATTTCATCTATGTAGAAATTCATATAAACTTTTCATGTATTTATATCAATAGTAGATGCAGTATCTCGGGAAAATCTAAGAATGTAACTCGTTTTTACTCCCTATCACTACATTTTACTGAATTTTTCATTTATCTAGGGAAATAAATGTCTGTTGTGGAAAAGTGATTGACATGAAGTCAGATTCCTCCTTAGATAGGTTTACCTGAGCAATGTCTATCTCTCAATAGCTATATGTACTCTGAAGATAGTTCATGGAAACTTAAAAATCGGAGGAACATTCCAGTTTGTGAGTTTTTGTATTATTAAGCATTTTTGTAGATTATGGTGATTTTCACAGTTGATATCAAAGTATAGATCACACTCCCATGGGACTAAATGCTTCCTAGATTCTAACATTATGACAGCAGTCTTGTCTCATGAATGCATGTGTAGATATGACTGTCTATCATGGACACAAGACCATCATTACATATTTGACTGCTCTATCCAAATAGTAAATTATTGACAGAGTTTTAACTTTGAAATGGCCCAATATTATTTAAAAATATTAAGAAAGTAGAAAATCAATGAGAAATATATTAATATATAATTTAAGTTCAGAAGTACAGGCTATGTTTACCATTGGAGAAAGTGTTACATGATACAACAGAAAGAAGCAGAGTCATAGATGTAGTGTGGTAATATTTGCAAAATATGAAAAGAAAGACACTGGCCTCTCAGATGCTGCCTGCATGTTACAGACTCTCTGGACTCCCATGCTCTACATCAGAGTGGAGGTTTAAAGGTCACCAAGACACATGGTTTCACTTGAAGAAATAATTCTCTTCAATCTCATCTTGCTTCCTCCTTTCTACTTCACCCACCTTTCCATCCAGTCTTGTCTGTGGAAAGCCAGATCAGTCTTTACAAAGAGCACAAGGCTGACTGACATCTGGTTTAAGGACATTCCTCTACCTCCTTTGAATCCTAGCAACTAAGGTAAAGTGTGTCGGTTGGTTTCATCCTGCCTCCTTCTACATCCTGTGTGGCGAACTCTCTCACCTCCCACTTCCTAGTGTTCCTTCTCTTCTTTCAATTCCTCATCACTCCCAGTCAGGCTCCTTGCAAGCTCTCTGAGTTTATTTCTCTTACCCGAACAGATCTCACGCATACATGTTCTAATGAGTGCAATCCATCTGATCTTAGTTCATGCATTACTTCCACAGAGCAAGATTTCCTGACGCATGCTATAATAATACAAGCAGCATATACCATCTAGTAGCTAAATGAAGGACAACACAGGCAGCAGATACAGATGTGGGCCGCAACAAAATTTAGAGAGTACGTCTAAAGTAGGCATGTTTTTGTAGATTGAATTCACTCTTCATCAGTTATTTGAATGCTTGAACATCATTTCTTCATTTATCAAAGGTTACTATTCTTGGAGTTAGTCTGGGCAAAAAAAAAATATAGATTACAAATTACAACAAGAACATGAAATAAAAATATCTGTTAATGTTGAATTCATAGGTAAATAACAAGGTAGCATTTATCAGAAAAAAGTTGGGCTCTTCATCCTGAAAAATAAATCTGTGTATATTTGACATAAATCATGACTTGTAGGTTAAAATAATTTATAATGATTAACCAGTAATGCTCTTGAAGTTTTATAGAAAATTTGCTTGTTGCTTAATATGAGTGTGATATACTTCATATGGTAGTAGACTCCATATACAATAAACACAATATATTCAAATGATTGTTGATAACATTTACACAGATGTGCATGTATTTTGTTGTTATAGACCTCAAACAGGAAGTCAGCAAAGGGATTAAAGAAAAGAAGAAAGGTGCATGGAAAAAAAAGTGGGAAGGAGAAAGGAAGAAATCTACTTTGAAATCAAGTTTGCTCAAATTGATTTGGCTAGCAATAGACTTTAGTCACATAAGAAAAATTCATTAGTTTATTTTGAGTATTCGGTTCAGGTGGATTAGACCTACGTTGGCATGAATACTTGGAAATAGGTATTACACAACGATGTATTGGGTCTTTGCACTCAGTACACTGAAGAAAATGTAACATGTTCAAGTTAAAGTCATTATCTTATTCCTACTGATGTCTGCATTGCATTACTGCCCCATTTTCCCTCACATGGGATTTCACTGCAGAATTAAGAAAAAATAGAATATTCTTTAAGTGTGTCAATATGGACGGCAAATTACTTTTTCAACTTAGAGTTATTCTTCATAATAAAATTTATTTTCCACTGTTTTTGTTTACTTGACATTTCTTTGCTGGATAGTAGTTTCACTACTGAAAAAAAAAAAGACTAAAAATAAATTAGCATTTTTTTTGGCTAAAAATAATAATAAAGGCTAACGCATAAGAGAACAAAACTAAAGTGAGCTAAAGCACAATTTTTAAAGCAAGGGGAAGTGGGGTCTTAGGGTCACAGGGCAAAGGAGAAACGCAGGAGTAAAGGGGACGCACTGCCATTCAGAAGATGATGACTGGAGGTGCCATTACAGGGCAAGTGGACTCTGCTGTTTGAGTTTGGAATTAAAGCCTTCTGAGGAAGAAGGCAAATTTTATTTTGGTAAAAGATTTGCCTTTCATCTTCCCCCATTAGGATTTCAATTGGCACAAGATGACACAGGCTGCCTAACAATCAGGCATTTCAATCCGGAGGAAGCAAGTTTCCCTCAACTCCCGTAAAGTGCCTTTTATTTTAGTCTGTGTCTGAACAGGGTGTATTTGACATGTAAAACATTAATCCACTACAACTTGAGGAGGGAAGATTGTGAGCTGACTGTAATCTAAAATCTAGCACATCCTGCAGGGTTATCTTGAGATGGAACCTGGGTATCTATTTACTAAGGAACACACTAATTTAATGGGATTTTATTTGTTCAGATCTTTTTTAGATCTTCAACAGAGCCTCTGAAAATTCTAAAATGATTAGCGGATTAGAGAAATAAACATTATCATTAAAATGGCTTCTGTGCTTAAGCCTTTCACTCAGTAGTTACTAATAATTGTTACATTCCTGGGTACTCAAAGAAAAAAATCTGAAGACATTGACAAAAAAAGAAAAAGAAAAAAAAAAAAAAGAAAAAGGAAATCTGTTCAAGGTGAAGGATTTTCTGTAAGCTTGACCGACCTTGTGGAAACCTCTTTGATTTAGCAACAGTATTCGGTGGTAAGCTTAAGTATGGCATTTTACCTCAAGGCAATGCTGCCACCACTGCGTGTAATCCAGCCACACACACTCTGCTGGGAGTTCTGCGTGGTCATCCTATGAGTTTTCTCCTTTTAAACCCGCCCATCCCCAGCCTGGTGCTTCCAATGATGCGGTGTGTGCAGTTTTGTTTAACACGCCATTTTTCTAGCCTGATGTTAAATATGCAGCATTTCTAAAGAAGCAAATTCTTTTTGTCAGTGTATACAATGGCCTATATGAGATCATATGGTATATTTTAGACTCTGGATAATGTGTTAACTCAAGTAAATGAATGTAATTACCAGTATTGGTGTGGTTATTATGATTTAAAATATGATTCTTTTCTAAGAGAAGAAATAATTTTTTTAAAACATCCTTTCGTCTTACTTGGATGTGTTTTTTTCATTGCTTTCATGTTTAAGCTTTCTTCTGTCTGTGGCTTAGCTGAATTGTTTTCCTTGAAAAGAAAACCTGGGGTTGCCATGTGGCAAGCTAATCCTATGAATTTACTCATGTCCTCTGAAAATCTTGTCTTAACCCTCCATCATTTAAAGAGCAAATAACGAAGAAATGTACCACAGCGTGGCTCATGGTCAACAACCATGAGTTTTTTTATTGCTAAATTCTAAACATTTTATTGAATTCACATCTTGATCTTTCTTTTTAAATATTTAAATTGACTTCTGTAGTCCCAATTTCCATTATTGTTTAGAAAAAAAACTTGTTAAGAGAATAGATGTGCTCAAATTTCAAAAGCAAAATTTCCAAATTGTTTTTCTTTCATCCCTCCATATAAGCTTAATACTTCAGGTCCAAACTTCAATATTGTACCATCAGTATATTTTGTAAGGTTTAAAAGTTAGCATCATTGCAATGAACAAACCAAGATCTATAAAGAAACAAATAGATAGCAAACCATGAGGTTTTTCTATGTACATATATGTGTGTGCATATAGACACACAGACACACAATTATCATTGTATAACTATGAAAGAAGCACTTAACTTGAAAAATAGCTGAATGAATGAATTTACCATAAGAAGTACTTAAAAGTACTCTGACAGAAGAAGTCTGTTTTTTATCAGGTGTTTAGATTTGGAATTAGTATGTATGTATATGTCCTTTGGATAGAGAGCATCTCAGTCAAGTAATTGAAGTCCACATACTGTTCAACAGTTACATTAAAACCTATACCTGAGCTAAAATCAATAATGTTGTTATTTTTTATCTATGAAATAATATTTCAATGTACAAATAAAAGTGTTATAGACAGGCTGTCCTGAGACTGAAATCCACTTGTCTAAAACACTTGCATTCAGTAAATATATTATTTTGTTGTACCATTTATGCAAATAACAACATGTATCATATGCATGAGAACTCATTTTTCTCCTTCAGTTGGAATACTAAGCATCATTAAGATTATACAATATCTAGAGATTTCCATTTCTATTTAAAAAGAAATATTTTACATTGGTTCTTCAAAATTATTGCAAGTGGCAAAGTATTGCTTGAGATGTTTGCATACACCTTTTTTAGTAAAGGTATTCTTTCTCCTAACAGCCCTCCACTGACTAATTGTTGTGGTTTAGTTTTTTTGTTTGTTTATTTTGTTTTTCAAGACAAGGTTTCTCTATGTAGTTTTGGTGCCTGCCCTGGATCTCACTCTGTAGACCAGGCTAGGCTCAAACTCACAGAGATCTGCCTGGCTCTGCCTCCCGAGTGCTGGGATTAAAGGCGTGTGCCACCGCTGCCCTGCGTGGTTTAGAATTATTATTTCAACCTACAAACATACATCCCATGTCCTTTTGGTCTGCCATGATGTGGACAGCCACGTCTGCCACCTGTACCTATCACCACGGGCCACACCTTGAGCCCAAATAATAGAAATGGAGAATCACAGGCTGAAATGTCTGAAATGCTGAGGCAAAAAATATGTTTCCTTACATTGTTTTTCTGGGGTATTCTGTATGGGTCATAGAAAGATGAGAATGCCTTTAACCCCAGCACTTGGGACGCAAAGGTGAGAGCGTCTCTGAGTTGTAGGCCAGTTTGGTCTGCAGAGTGAATTCCAGGATAGCCAAAGCTATATTGAGAGCCTGTCTTAAAAAAATAAAAATAAAAATAAATACATAAAAGTTGATAATGCAATATAATTTCATGCCATTGTTGTTTAAGAAATCTAGATCAAAACTGAATGGCTGTTGTACAAGTCCTTGCTTCCTGTCTCCTTTCCCTAGCCCTTCCTGATAGAGGACTGATAATAAATCTTTCTGACCCAGTTCTTTTCTCCCTGGCAGAAGAATTGGAAGAAGGTAGAATCTTAAACAGTAATATAGAAATCACTATGGCATTTCCAAATATTCTGCCAACTAAATCATCTTATTTAAATCCTACAGCATTCTAAATAGGCAGATGGGTTTTATTTCGCCTTCTTTAGAACAGAGAAAAATGGGAAGTAACAGGTTAACCTATGTAAAAGTATATTTAGGAAAACACAGATCTTTGATTTGAAGTCAGTTTGTTGTAACTTTCATCTTTTAGTACCTCTGTTTTAAGCTACTTAAAATTAATTTGTGGAATGTTCCATAAATATTTACATGAATGAATATTTATACAAGGTAAATATTTATTGTTTAATAAATCAGTAGAAAAAGACATGAAATTCTTTTGCAAAGAAACTTTTTGGAATAAATCGTTTTGCCAGCTGTAAACAGGAGGAAAGTAAATTGAATGGTTAGGATTAAGAAGAATTAAGAAGAATCTTGAAAATATGCATTGAATAAAGACAGCTGCAGAGATTATTAAGTAGGAAGTTAACACAAACAAAGAACATTTTTAAGACACTAGTGGATTCCTAGGGATAAGGCTTAGTGGCTCAGCACTTCTTAGTGTGTATTAGATCCTCATTTAAACCCCAGTACCATTAAAGGAAACAAAATAAATACTAGTCGTTTCTAAATGAAGTGATTGGGAAAAGGGGGATAAATCATCAGGGAAATTGGCTATGAAACTAAACACAAATAAACTCTAGGTAATCACAGCCAATACCTTGAGAGGAAAGGAGAATGGAGAAATGCTGGCATGCCATGTTTAAAGTAAAAAAGCATGTTGATAACTGATATTTAGGGGTTGAGGGAGGATGGACCAATCAAAATAAAATAATATGCACAACCCATTTACAGATACTTAGTGAGCTAATTTATAAGATAAAATAGTACTTAAAAATGAATAAATGAACTAGAAAAGATGTGGTGTATCTTACACTTTGGATATGAGGGCCAAATAATGATGACTATATTGATAAAATCTGGAACATCTTATGTCTATCTTGATGATAGGATCCTTGTGTCAGAAAGTAAGAAAATGAGATGTTGGGCTCCTATTTTATAGATGGTGAGGGTTGGGGAGGAATAGCCAAGTGAGGTATTGAATAAGTAAGCCTGTGGAAATAAGTAGAAAAGGAGTGGAATTTTAGTAGATAGTTCTCAGTGATAATTTTGTTATTTATAAAAAAAATAGGATGAAAATCAAAGAGTAGCATTAGCAATGGTACTTTGTGATCTGGTGGCCATCTATTGAAGAAAAATGAGTGGCTAGAAAATAAAATGGATTAAAAGAAAGTAGACATGCCGGGCGGTGGTGGCGCACGCCTTTAATCCGAGCACTCGGGAGGCAGAGCCAGGCGGATCTCTGTGAGTTCGAGGCCAGCCTGGACTACCAAGTGAGTTCCAGGAAAGGCGCAAAGCTACACAGAGAAACCCTGTCTCAAAAAACAAAAACAAAAACAAAAAAAAAAAAAAAAGAAAGTAGACATGTAGACAAACAAATATAAAGTCAAAACTTAAAGCAGTACCTTGCAGTAGGTAGTCAGAATTTCCGTAATCCAAGTAATGGGAATCAAAACACCAGAGCTGTTGCAAGAAGAAAGTCGGTTTTGCTTTTCCTTAAAGTTCCCTGTGTGGAGAAGTGGGGAATGTAACACAAAATAAAGTCAATGTGGAAGGCATGGTTGAGGGGAAAGTGTGGCATAAAACAACTACTCAGATTCTCAGTTGTAAATGAAAGTTGTAAATTCAAGGATGTGTAGGTCAGCAAGAAAACCAATTGTGCAACCTGCTAAGTGTATCTTTATGGGTCTGAATATCTTCCTAAATTCATCTTTTAAGAATTCCAGGACTTCTCTTTGTTTCTCAAGTCTATTGTTTGTTGCACCGGCATCTGGTTATCATTTTGAGCATGTGAAGAAACAAGTTAAGGCAACTGTAGGAAAGAAAGATTAGAAAGACTAGTTCCTTCTTTCCAGAACATTTCTTCAGCTCACCACCACATCATTTTTGCTGAGTTCTTCAGTCATTTATTGTATGTAGCACACACTCAAGCATTCTTATGGGTCTACCCTCTTCTATCATGATTCTTCTGCCATTTATTCAAAAATTGTGCAATTCTAATTCTGTTATCAGTTGCATACCATATATCAAAGCATTCTTTAGCTATAAAATGAAGAAAATAACACTAATTTCATAGATCATAGTTGAAAGTTGTAGATAGGAGAAAATAACAATGAAACAACAACAAAGAGCTTACATGCAGTTACTACATAGAATAAAACAGTGTTAGAGGTGATAACGTAAGGCTTAACCATTCACAAAGCAGCAGACCCTCTAGTCCGAAGGACACTCATTCAACACACTGCAGCGGTGATGAGCACTGGCCTGTGTTCTGTTTGCACTGCTGTGATTTAACACTTATCCTGGGGAGAATGCTGGCAAAGGTTGGCAGCAGTGCCAGTGACTGTGGTAGTCTCACATCTGAAGCCGGGTTCATGCCTTTGCTATACGTATGCTGGTTCTACATGATTATCACGCCTCACACCAGCAGAGTTTGTAGTTATTGGGTATAGAAAAAGAAAAATGGAAGTCACTCCATTACTCTGGTCCCTTGTATTAGTCTTTTGTGATTGGTGAAGTAATTTCAGCATCTCCAACAGCGACAAAAACCACATCTATATGAAGGTATGCCATCAGGGCTGACCATGCCCTGACGCCCAGCTGATATGAACAAGGGAAATACTGAAAACAGAGGCAGCTTTGTAGCTGTTTACTAAATGTTGTAGTAACATCCATTTGGCTCAAATATCCTAAGGCTTGAAACAAAATTTCTGAACTTGTGCAAAACAAGGCAGAAAGCCAATCATTTAAAAATGATTTTTTTTTCTATATAGATCTTGTTAGAAAAAGATTTGTCATCTCAGACACTGGCCAATACTGTAAAAATTTAGTCACTATTCTTTGCCATTGTACACAGTCAAAACTAGGGGCTTTGGGAAAACTAAGGTTACAGTGTGTGGAAACATAAAAGCATCCTTGCAATGTGATACTGTACCTACTAATGAAAGTTTCTCAAGGGATGTAAGAATGGAGGATAAGGATGTGCCACTATTAGCAAGGGAGGATGCTACTTTTGGAATGAGATAATCCTGGCTAACTGCATCAATGGGTTGTATTGAAGTTTAGGGGGAGCAAAGGGAGGAGGAGAGGGGGTGTTTTAGGAAATGAGAACATAGATGTGGGAGGATATCACATTGCACAGAGCTTTGAAATCGACCATAAAATCCTAGACATAGCCCTCAGAGACTAAAGTAACTGGTGGGCTGAGGGGAGGGCGGTGAGTAGACACAGATGGAAATGAAAGAGTGCCACAAGGCCAGGATGGAGGAAACCTGACAGAGGCAGAGGGATGGAAACACTGAATTGTGTGCTGAAGTTATAAAGTGTAGCTCAAATATTTAACTTGAAACTCTAAATTTTATTTGCCAGAAAACAAAACATTCATAAAACGCTGAATGTATTTATTGACTTGCTTATGTCATAAAAGTATTTGCATATTAAGCACCTCTAATTGTATGGTAATACATTTTGCATTTTATTTAGCCTTATAACATATAAGATTAGTCTATGGCCATACCACTCTGAACGCGCCCAATCTCGTCTGATCTCAGAAGCTAAGCAGGATTGGGCCTGCTTAGTACTTGGATGGGAGTACAGGATGGTCTTGGGAATACCGGAGGCTGTAGGCTTAGCAAAAAAAAAAAAAGCTTAGCAAAAAAAAAAAAAAAAAAAAAAAAAAATATATATATATATATATATATATATATATATATATATATATATATATAAGATTATCATTTTCCTCTAGTGATTTCTATCCCTCGTGCCCTTATTAAAATGGCTGACAGACATTTAAGGAATTGCTCAACATCCCTAATCATCAGGGAAATGCAAATCAAAACAACTCTGAGATACCACCTTACACCTGTCAGAATGGCTAAGATCAAAAACACTGAAGACACCTTATGCTGGAGAGGATGTGGAGCTAGGGGAACTCTCCTCCACTGCTGGTGGGAACGCAAGCTTGTACAACCACTTTGGAAATCAACATGGTGCTTTCTTAGAAAATTGGGAATCAATCTCCCCCAAGATCCATCTATACCACTCTTGGGCATATATCCAAGGAATGCTCAATCATACCACAAGAGCACTTGTTCAGCTATGTTCATATCAGCATTGTTTGTAATAGCCAGAACATGAAAACAACCTAGATGCCCTTCAACTGAAGAATGGATAAACAAAATGTGGTACATATACACAATGGAATACTACTCAGCAGAGAAAAACAATGACATCATGAGGTTTGCAGGCAAATGGATGGATCTAGAAAAAATCATCCTGAGTGAGATAACCCAGACTCAGAAAGACAAACATGGTATGTACTCACTCATAGGAAGATACTAGATGTGGAACAAGGTTGACTGGACTGCTATTCACATCACCAGGGAGGCTACCTGGAAAACAGGACCCCAAGAAAGACACGGGGATCGCCCAATGACAGAGAAATGAAAAGAGATCTACATGAACAGCCTGGACAAGAGTGGGGGTAATGAAGGGTGAAGGTCGAGGGAAAGAGAGCTTGGGGGAGCGGGAGATCCCAGCTGGATCAACAACAGAGAGGGAGAACAAGGAATAGGAGACCATGGTAAATGAAGACCACATGAGAATAGGAAGAAGCAAAGTGCTAGAGAGGCCCACAGAAATCCACAAAGATACCCCCACAACAGACTTCTGGCAATGGTCGAGAGACAGCCCGAACTGACCTACTCTGGTGATGGGATGGCCAAACACCCTAATTGTCGTGCTAGAAACCCCATCCAACGACTGAGGGATCTGGATGCAGAGATCCATGACTAGGCCCCAGGTGGAGCTCTGGGAGTCCAATTAGCGAGAATGAGGAGGGTTTATATGAGCGAGAATTGTTGAGACCAAGGTTGGATAAAGCACAGGGACAAATAGCCAAACGAATGGAAACACATGAACTATGAACCAATGGCTGAGAGGTCACCAACTGGATCAGGCCCTCTGAATGGGTGAGACAGTTGATTGGCTTGATCTGTTTGGGAGGCATCCAGGCAGTGGGACCGGGTCCTGTGCTCATTGCATGAGTTGGCTGTTTGAAACCTGGGGCCTATGCAGGGTCGCTTGGCTCGGCCTGGGAGGAGGGGACTGGACCTGCCTGGACTGAGTCTACCAGGTTGATCTCAATCCTCGGGGAAGTCTTTGCCCTGGAGGAGATGGGAATGGAGGGTGGGCTGGAGGGAAGGCGAGGGGGCAGGAGGGGGGAGAACAAGGGAATCCATGGCTGATATGTAGAATTAAATTGTATTGCAAAAAAAAAAAAAAAAAAAACCTGTATGTTTAGCACACTACCATCATATATGTGTCATAATTTTTCTGTTTAACAAATTTTAATGCTTTTGTCTACTTTTTTAAACATAGTTTAAAGACAGTCAAAATGGATCAGGATTATATTGCACTTACTAAAATCAAATATTTCTTTGCCTAAATCATATTTCTCTCCTTGATTTCACTTCACTAAAGTAAGCTATTATTCAAAAAAATAAGGCAGGTAGAATGTAAAAGATGTGTTGGGCTTTTTAATAAAAGGTTCCGGGTTAGAGCTGAAGAGAAGGTTTAGAGATTAAGAGCCATGGCTGCTCTTCCAGAGATCCAAGTTTCAGCACCCACATGGCAGCTCACAACTGTCTGTATCTTCAGTTTCAGAGGATATGACACCCTATTCTGACCTCTGTAGATACCAGAAACACATGTGCTCCATAGACATCCATACAATAACAAACCCATACACATAAAATAAAATAATAAATTTTAAAATGGCTTATGGTTTGAAATTTTGGTATTTTGTTTGAAAGAAGAATGTCAACTGAATCATGGGATCTTCAGGGAGGAGGAGCTAGCCTCTATCATATCTGAGGAGTTACATATATCATGAACTGATTACTTACTAACATGATTTTAAGTAACCAATTCTTAATCAATTGGGAATTAGAATCATTTAATTTTTATTAACTGTTTCTTCTTCAAATGAGTCCATGAAAAGCAGACAAGATTCCTGACACTGTTGAGTTCCCCAGCTCTGATGAAAGTTCCAAACCCACAGACAGATGGACGGCCCTGTATAAGCCCACCGGCTCTCAAAGCAAAACAAAAACATGCATATAGAATAAGGACTTGTAGGGAGGAGAGATGGGAGTTGATAGAGATGAGTGATTCAGTGAAGACAATGGGCAATGGGAATCAGAATGCAAGTTTACATGTATGAAAATGTCAAAAAATTACATTTCTTCCTTACACAATTTTATTATGACTTTGAGAATTTCACACTATGTATTTTGATCATAGTCACTCCTCCAGCCCCTCCCATCACTTTCAACCTCCTATGCACCCAATTTGGGGCCCCATCCCCAACCCCACCTTCCACTGAGTTTGTTCCGTGATACCCAACTACTTTTGGGAGTGGGTCTTGTCCTAGAGTGTGATCAGCCCACCAAGATTCATGTCTTTTAAGAACATGGGCTCTCTCCTCCAGCTGTCCCTGAGCGTTTGGATTTCTGTGTGTGCTGTCTCAGTCTCTGAACTCATACGTTCAACTTCCCTTTTCTGTCTAGAAACACTCTTTTCAAAAAGTCATTTGCCACTTCAGGCCCTTAATGACACACGGCTTTACCCACACAATCAGTGTGTCTCTCAACCTTGATTAGAGAATCTTCCTGTCGAAGTGGATGATAATCAACACAAAGAATAAGTTGAATTAATTTTTTGTATATATTTTTAGGTGTAGATAATGGCTCTGAGGCCATGGCATCAGTAATATGTTAATATTATGATAGCACCAAAATTTATTTCTATTGGCAAGAAACAAGGGCATGGAAACAATTTACAGAATTTCTTGACATCAAAAGACAATGAGAGCATTAACTTTTCTTATAGGTTTTATATGATCAAGTGCCTTTGAATATTTTTGGTCATCTCTTAAAAATAACCTTTTGACTAAATTTTTATAAATTCACTGCAGAATAACTTTGCTGTTAAATTATGGCTCACCACTTATAAGTAAGATCATATAAAGATATAACCTAAGAAAATATAGTTATTTTCAAATAGTCTTTGCTTTATATAGTAATTCAAAATGTATGCAATTCGATGTTACCTAGGTTCCTTACTTTTGGATAATGTACAATAACCTGTGAGTCTCCTCTTTCCTATGATGGCTTAATAACAGCAAATTTAGCTCTTTCCCCTCTCTGTCTTCCACTGCTCACTCTGTTGCTGAGCTTTTTAGCTAGAACATAACTCAAGAAAATCATTTGTAACCTGAAAATGAAAGGGCTGTGGATTTGTTCTCTCTCGCTGGAGTCCCCACTCCATTCCTCTCTCTGGTCAGGTACAGAGAAGGCAGAGAGATTGGCTTGTGTTGGTGACTCACCCCCAAAGGAAGTTCACCAAAGCAAAACTGTGAGGCAGCCCCCAGACTCACCAGAGAAGAGTCTCATTTTAATCTGCTCTTGTTACCACCATGATGCAAGGCATCCTCAACTTTGTACCAATGCTGTTGTAAAGGCAAATCAAAACGAGAAAGGACAGGAATTAAAGCAGTAAGCTTGTAGTCAATCTGTTAACTTAATTCTAAGTTTCTGTTTTCTTAACATTCAGGATAATCTGCTATGATTTATGCATTCACATATTTATATAAATGTAAATAGCATGATTGGGAAATTTGTTAAGTAGTGCGCATGTATAAATATGGCACACAGGGATCAAATGAACAGAATTTATGAATACCTATGGCTATAGACAACTAGAAAACATCATTTGCGAAAATTTATATTATTCTTAAATCAACTTACCATTTAAAGGGACCCTTTCTCCTAAACATTTCTCCAGATGAATGCTAATCTTGACTCCCTACAAAACTGTAGTGTTTAAAAACAACGATCTACCTTTTAATTGCAAAATGCCATGAATAGATTAACATATTAATTACTGTATATAACAAAAATAAATTTTAGTAAACTTTTTAGTAAACTTTTATTATGCTTTCTCTAATTGGAAATATAATTTGACTATATATATATATATATATATATACATGCCAAGTTCAGATTAATGATAATTTTAGGCATATGGCATATTTCTCAGTATCAAGTATTTTAGTTAATAAGTAAAGTCAAATGTTTGATTTATTTCAGATTATGTAATTATATTTGATTAATTGAGACAAAGAAGTCTTATTCCTTAGGCAGAAACTGACATTTAGGAGTGAGATACTCACATAAATAATTCAAGTGTTCACTATAATAGATTGTAAATCATTACCAAATGCTAACTCAACAGATGACATAGAATATCTCTGTGATAATTAATGTGCTGACAAAAGAAACCACTCAATTACATCTGAATATTTGTTTAAAGAGTATCCTGGGAGCTGGCGAGATGACTCAGTGGTTAAAAGCACTTGTCTTATACAGAGGACCTGAGTTCAATTCCTAGAATACACATCAGGTCTTAGAAGCACCTGTATGAAACTCAAATTCCAGGGAATCTAACCCTCTTCTAGTCTCTGCAGGTACCAGGCATGCAGGTGGTGCATGTCCATAAATAGAGGCAAAACAACTCATACACATCAAAAAAGAAAAGACTATTCTGCATGTATTGTATCATTGTTAATAATGCTTGCAATGCATTCTTCATTATTTAAGAATTCTAGATAATTGATTTAGAGATAAATCCATATATATTTAAGCAGTCAAGTGTCCCTAAGTATGTTGATCATTTAGGATGTTCTTATTCAATGAAGATATATGAAATATCATTGTCATTAATATAAGTTAAATTACAGAAGAAATAATGGGTGTGAATATGACTATTTATGATGTCAAAGTAACTAAACCTTGGAAACACTGAAGTTTTTATTAAATTAAATGTTCAACTGTGATCAAATGATAAACCATAGAACTCTGCCATACCAGGATATGAGACTATGACACAATCCTGGTGTAGATTTTGTTAGTTGACGGAAATCTATACAATGGCATCTATCTAGATGAAAAATGCCTACAACTGGCCATGGAGACATGAGTAAAAGGTAAAAGGAAATGTAGCTATGGATCAATGGGAAGGAACATCAAATTGCCCCACAGAAAGTCCTAAGTCTCTAGAAGAAGCATTCAAATCTCAACTTTATTTTTATTTTTGTTTTCAACTCGGGGTTTCTATGTGTAGCTCTGGCTGTCCTAGATCTCACACTGTAGACTAGGCAGAACTCGAACTCGGCAATCATCCTGCCTATACCTCCTGAGTACTGGGATTAAAGGTGTGTGCCACTACCACTCAGTTAAATCTAAATTTTAAAAATGTGTTTAGTAAATAAATTCTATTTCTGGGCTAGAATAAGTTCATGCAGTTCTCTCTTTAATATTTATTTAGCTGATGCCTTAGTTAGGGTTTCTATTGCTGTGAAGAGACACCATGGCCACAGTAACTCTTATGATGGAAGACATTTGATTGAGGTGGCTTGCTTAGGGTTTCAGAGGTTTTGTCCATTATCGTCATGGCTAGGAGCTTGGAAGTGTGCAGGCAGACATGGTGCTGGCTAAATTTTGATCAGAAGACAACAGGAAGTAGACTCAGACCCTGGGTAGTATCCTGAGCATAGGAAACCCCAAAGCCCACCCCCACAGTGACACACTTCTTCCAACAAGGCCACACCCACTCCAGGAAAGCCACACCTCCTAATAGCTCCACTTTGTATTTAGTTGTGTGTGGTATTATAACACAGAAAGTAAGTTGTAAATACAAATAATACCCAAAACATATATTAGAAGACTAATATTTCATACAATGCCATTGAGATTTTCTCTCCATGTATTTAGTATAATTTACATTAGTGCACAGTAAGGAACAGAAATATTAGTTTCTGTTAGTGAATATTAGTGAATATTATGTGCACTTAGTTGAAATATCCCCTTTATCTCTGTTTAGTAATAAACAGCTGTGGAGACATTCTATCCACTACAGTTCTCCTTCCTGGCATTGAAGTGTTCAGTGTTCTAAATACCATTGTGATGAGCTTGTTCTTTTTCTTTTCATTAACATGTATTTCCAGAAGTGAAATAATCAAGTTAAGCTGTGTGGATATTTTCAATTCCCAAAGTACCTTCTACATTTGCATTTTACCAAAACCGGACAGAATTGTTTCCTGCAACATTTCTAGCAAAATAATAATAATTATGGTTGAAGTCTCTGCTAACTTGGTAAAAGAATATCAAAGTTACATCGTATCATTATGACATGCTTGAATGACAAGCTTTGCTAAAACCAAGTTTGGTATAAATAAAATGTTCATCTTTTGGCCTCATTACTTTCCAGATGGTATATCTCTGAGGGGAAAAAAAAAGAAATGTAAAGAAGCCAGATGAGTAAGTTCAGATTCCTCTTCCGGACATATGCCCTTTTTGTTGACATATTCACATATAAGGTGGTAAGATTTCTCAGGGGTATCTAAACACGGATGTGAGAAGGAGTTTTATAAAAAGAAGTGAAACTAGTAACTGCATTCCCACAATATATTTTATTTCTTTTTTTATTTTATAATTTAATTTAATTTTACATATCAGCCATGGATTCCTCTATCCTCCCTCCTCCTACCCACCCCCACCCAATCCCCGGCCGACCCCCCATTCCCATCTCCTCCAGGGCAAGGACTCCCCTGGAGATTCAGCTCGGCCTGGTTGATTCAGTCGAGGCAGGTCCAGTCCTCTCCTCCCTTTACCCAGGCTGAGCAAAGTGTCCCAGCATAAGCCCCAGGCTCTAAACAGCCAGCTGAAGCACTAAGGACAGGTCCCAGTCCCACTGCCTGGGGGCCTCCCAAACAGTTCAAGCTAATCAACTGTCTCACTTATCCAGACAGCCTGATCCAGCTTGGGGCTCCTCAGCTATTGATTCACAGTTCATGTGTTTCCACTAGTTTAGCTATTTGTCCCTGTGCTTTTTCCAATAATGGTCTCAACAATTCTCGCTCATACAATCCCTCCTCTTTCTCGCCAATTGGACTCCTGGAGCTCCACCTGGGGCCTGGCCTTGGATCTCTGCATCTGCTTCCATCAGTCATTGGATGAGGTTTCTAGCATGACAGTTAGGGTGTGTGGCCATCCCATCACCAGAGTAGGTCAGTTTCTCTCACCCATTGCCAGTAGTCTATTGTGGAGGTATCTTTGTGGATTTCTGGGGGCCTCTCTAGCACTCTGCTTCTTCCTATTCCCTTGGGGTCTTCATTTATCATAGGTCCCATCCCTGGGCACCAGCCGTTCCCGGGGAAGACCGGCCATTCCCACAGTTTATAATACAGACATACAGACACTGATGATGGAATGTTAAGACCATGCATAAAAAATAATATATAAACTACACATATGAAAATATTAGTGAGTTTTTCCTTTTTTTCACTCTCTGCCTCATTGATTGTTTTAGTCTGAGCTTGCTTTACTAGGTCTCATTGTGGCAAAGATTTGCAGAGTAAATTGGTCATGTTCTGGAATTTCTCATTCTAGCCAAGATAGAATTTTTTTCTTTCATTGTGATACACCTTGGGAGTTAACAGGCATTCATAGTTGAATAATTACACCATGACAGGCATGTGATATCTGCATAAACTCAAATTAAGCTCCTATTAAAAACATAATCTGCATGAAGTATGAACACATGTGCTTTCTGTTTTCTTTGCTTTATACTATTAATTTTAATGATGACAAGAAGCAGATGAATTACAGCCCTGAGGTTGTATGGGTAGCCCAGATAAATTCCAATTCCTTCAGTTTGAGAGGGCAAATCCTATTTAATCCATCAATAAGGCATGCTGTGTTGTTGCTAGTAAAGGGGAGAATACAATAATACTACTTTTCCACAAATGTTGAAAAAAGTGACTGCATTTTCAACTAATAAAATAAGAAATACATTAATTTCTTCTAATTGCTTTTAATGATATAAAGGATAATATTAAGCTCTATGTCAGAGGCAATTCAATTAAGATTAATTAAGAACCTGACATATGCATGAACTATAATAACTAGAACATATATATATGTATATGTATACACACACACATATATGTGTACTCTATGCATGTAGCATATTCATGAAGAGAAAACATTTCGTTTGAGAATGAAATAGTTAAGAAATCAAATGAAAAACATCAGATTTTTATTATTTGACTACTGAGCCTACAACCAGGTTATCTGGTTTTGCTACAAACTAGTCCTATGAACTAAGTAACTCACTTTTTGTCTTTTGTTTATTTTGTTTACAAATACATATAGATATAATGACAATATATATTTCAACATGATGTAAAAATATGTACAAACCCCTTGAAATGCATGCATAGTTATCTGATTAGCAGATACTAGCTATTATTTATCACAAAAAATTAGTTGTCCTCAAACTGTCATATCAAGGGTGTTTATTTATTTATTTATTTATTACTTGGAGGTGGACAAGGGTGGTATTAAACTCAAGGAAACTTCCTGTCTCAGTCACTATTTTAGAGCTCTAAGATGACTGGCATGAGCCACTATGCTCAACTAATAATATATTTATGATAAATAAAATTACTGATAACTAAATTGCTCTAGGATTTACATATGCTACCAATGTCATTATACCTTATGACTCACTCGACATTTGAAGAAATTTTATAAAGTGTCTCCATTTCATAGATTATATTAGCATTTTAAGTGGAACTTTAAAACTTGTTCTGGAACACACAATTAATAGTTGGTGTATTAGTACATATAGACTATAGATCCCAGAGTGCAGAAACATCAATATTTTTATTATGTCTACCTTAACTGTCAAACTACAAGAAAGTTCAAAATTACACTAAGTAACAAAAAAAAATCCCTCATAATATCTGGACATTAAATTAAGAAGTAAAATTTTTGTAATGTTAAGACAATAGTTTGACAGGCAGTAGAGATTTAAGTCAAAGAAAACAGAGTTTTGTTGGCACTCATGGGAGTCCTGCCCCTTTCTGAACAGAAAGAGAGGAGGAGTGGATTGTGGAGGGGGGGGAGGGGGGAAGAGGGAACAGGAACAGAGAAGGGCAGGGAAACTGTCATTGGGGTGTAAATAAATGAATAAAGTAAAAAAAGAAAACAGAACAAGAAGTCCTTGTTCTGTTCATGTAGATGAAGTCTCCAGGAATGCTGTCATTGTTCTAAGAACGCTGGTAAAATTATTTATCCCTGCATTATGGATTCAAGAAACAGTCCTCTAGAAGCAACTCTCCTATTAAACAAAAAAAAACCCTAAGGTATAATGACAATTAGAGATTAGTCATAGTTCAATTAATATTACATGGCATCATATTTCATTAATGTACGATGTTTTAATATTTTATAAATATATTTTCTTTTAATAGATAGAAATAACTTTTGTCAAAAATGATCATGTATTTGGCAATGTGGTTGTATTTTCTTTTTGTTTGTTTGTTTGGGATTTTTTGTTGTTTTTTGTTTTTTGTTTATTGAGACAGTGTTTCTCTGTGTATCCTTGGCTGTCCTGAAACTCACTCTGTAGACCAGGCTGGCCTAGAACTCACAGAGATCTGCCTGCCTCTGCCTCCCAAGTGCTGGGATTAAAGGTGTGCGCCACCACCACCAGGTTACGGTTGTATTTTTTATGGAAATTTTGCTATGTACTATTTTTAAAGTGGAAATCATTCAGTAGAATAACAGTTTATCCAAGTGTTTCATCTTCAAAATCTACATTATGATAACAAATAGTTTAGTTACTATACATCTTATGAAAAACCTCAAAATAATTAATGAAAAATGAGTTATTAGTATATATATGTACTTGAGAATCCTTACAGGTATACATTTTACTTAACTTATTTTTTACCAACTTTCCTTTTCAATTAATAATAGTCTTTATTTGCAGGAACTTTTGCTTGCTTTATTGTAGGGATTATAAAATTCTAAAGTGATGTGACTGTAAATCAGCTACATGCAAGGCAAGGCTAGCATATTATAATCAGGGGGGAAATTATACCTGTTTATTCACACAGCATTGCCTTTTAAATTTTGTCAGCACTTGGTGACAGGGACCAAAGTTACAATTCCTTTGTGTCTTCCTGCAGTGTATATTGTTAAATAACTATTTCTGACAGAGTAATTTTATGAAGCTTATTATTAGTGATTGCTCTTATATTCCTTTGAAGAATCAAGGACTCTTAATAGCTCTCAATTTTAAAATAACAGTGCAAAATAAAGAGATTTTGAAAAAGGCAGGAAACTATGTTTGAACAACTTGATTAGCAAAGAAATGGGGGCTGAAGTTCAATAGCTGAATTTATAAAAAGAAAAATAAATAAATGAATACCAAATCACAGAAGTTGAGAATGACAGGAGGAAGACATCTGTTGGATGTACAGAGAACAGAATCTATAAATTCTGAGAACATCTGTACTTACAGACAAGGAGGAGGACAAAAAACAAAAGAAGCAAATGTAGAGCTCAGAGAGATAACACAGACTCACACCTTGTAAAGAAGTAGGAAGTTCTCTGCACAGAAAATACATGGAATGTTCTACGATGGCTTGGCAAAGTCCATAAACCCTTACGACTGGTTATAAAACATATGCATGCTTTATGTCTATGCCCTGGGACCTCAAAGAGAATTTTGATGTGATAAAGATTGAGAAACACAGCCTAAGAGGACGCTAAGCGACTTGATCAAGTCACAACATACACAAAACTTCTTTGGGATGCTATGCTGTAACATTTAATAAGACCCAGCTCCTCCCTCCTCAGGCCATGACAGTCATTCTGTACCTGTCAGCAGGTCCCCATTTCTCTACGCCACCCCACGTCACTGTCAGATCCATCACAATGTCGAGCCTCTTTGATGCCATTGTTACCCAACTGGAACTATCACTCACACCTTTAGAAGCCAAAGTCAACAGTTTATGTTGGCACAGAAAATGTTCCAGTTGGGACCTAAATTTATTGTTCTCTTTTATCTCAATATATGTATATATGTTTCCTTGTGCAAACTCAACTTTGTGTCATTACTCAAATGTAAATCACATTTATTTACTTTGGGGATTTCCCCCACTCTGTTTCCTTCAGATAGAATCATCTGACTCCATGTTATCGTCAGCCCTTTCTGTGGACCCCTCTGAAGCCCTCAGCCATGCCCAGTGGGCGAAACACATGAGCATGCCCAGTCTTTCAGCACCTGCCCATAACCATCTTTCAAGGGTTGAGTCAAATGAAGCCACACTTCAGCTTCTGAAGCAGAAACTTTCCTTGAATTCTTGTCACACTCAGTGTTTCTATCTGCTACAGTAAGCAGGTTTAATATTAGAAAGTCTGTTTTGAGTCCATATGAAATGCTATATAGAAGTGCTTAAGGCCCAGCGAGCTCTCAGTGTGCAGTCAGTGTTGATAAATGTCCTCCAAATGCTCTTAAGCTTTATAACAATGACCATAATTTATTTCTGTAAGATAGTCCTGCTATAATTTTCATTTTTAACAGGTAGGCCTCTAATTTTCTTATTTCAGATAAATGTCTTATATAATAACAGAATTATGAATTTCTTAAATATTTACATTAGTTTTTTAAAAACATATAAATTAGTAAATTCTTTAAAATAAATACAAATATGAAAATATCAGTAAGAAATCATGCCCTGGCTGAGTGTGGTGGCACATGCCTTTAATTTTAGCCTTTCTGAAGCAGAGGCAAGCAGATTGGTATGGGTTCAAAGTCAGCCTGGTTTACATAGAGAGAATTGGGTTTAACAGATATATAGAGTGAAAGATGATCCCCAAAATGGAGGGGGGTGGAATAAATCATGTACTACCATTAACAAAAAATCATGTGTAGTAAATCCAACCAGCTTCTTCAGTTTGCTGTAGCACATGTCTACACCGAGACACACCTGTGATAATTCCTGCTGAGGGACAACAGTCAGGAAGAGCAGCTTTACTGGGGTGGTGGCACACACAAGTGAAATGATGCACAGAATAGGAAGACGTGTAAGTTCTACAACCTGATGGGTTTAGCCCTTAGTGAAGGTGGCTATAGTGAGAGGCATTATATTTACTGACAAAATTGATAAAAGAGAGTGATGAACTACCTACCTCCCAAAAATCAAGACTATCAAGATGGGGTAGTTTAGAATTAAACTGTCATAGCTTTTATCTTTTAGAACAAGAGTATTCTGATATTTCGTGTATGTAAATATCAATAATATACTAACATTAATGAACATCACCTTAAGAAGTTAACACATTTCCCAGAATTCATTTTATCACCTGGTTTACTATTTGAGTTGTGGCTATTGTCTGTTACACAACTGTGGTCACACCATGTCATTTTCTTAAATTATTAACTCTACTGATATGTTGAGAGGGAATTATAAAGTTCTGGTTTTTCTGTAATCACTTCCACTTACTCGCTGTTGGTCATTCATCCATTCACTGGGCTTCAATACAATGCAGAGTTTATTCTTCTTATGTGAAAGTAATACAGCAAGATCTGTACTTCATCTAAGAGAGTTTAATATGAAAAACAATGAGCTATCATTCAAGACAAAGGTTAAAAATAAAAATGGGCAAAAAGAAGGTATAACTAGATTGTTATGCAACTTCCAGAGAGAATCTGTTCCCCTTCTGTGCAAAAATCAGTGGAATGTGATGAACTGTATATCTTGACCTAAATTTTAATGTTTATTACTTAATTTTTAGCAATATATATACTCAAATCTCACGGCATGGTCTCTAATTGCTTTAGCAGACACTAAGCACATGTCATGTAAGTTATTATGACATATATTGTTACACAATTGCATCAGTTTTCAACAACTATCTTTAGCTTTTGAAGTTGTGTCTAGCAGTGTTGAAGTTGATTAAGAGACCGAGACTCTAAGTAGATTGACAAATCTAAAAAGCAACAGATGTGAGTTTATTTGTCAGTACTGACTTGACTATTATATAGCATAACTCTTTCCCATAACAAAATAAGACTTACTTAACTAATGTTTTCAGTATGATCTTTACTTGCAGATGCTGTCATTTGGGGCTGATGTCAGCTTTTTTGTCCAAGAAAAATCTATGAATGTCCGACTCCTTACTCTGCTGCTAAAAGGAAGGATTCATTCAGGCAGTAACATGATGCTGTTAAAGAAAGCTCTTTCAGCTCTGTAGCCATAAGCTGTGTGTGACTGTGGGCCATTTGAAATGTGACTAATGCCAGTGAGAAACGGAAGTTTTCCTCTTTTAAATTAATATAAATTAAAGAAGGAGACATGTGTCCTGGCTGTACACTGTTGCACACTGTTAGTCT